>NW_027277954.1:0-22280 GCF_030028105.1 Mobula birostris
ACTGTAATCTGATGTAGTCAGAGAAAACACAGTGACTCTGATCAGATGTAGTGACCGAGCACTGAGTGACTATGATCAGATGTAGTGACCGAGCACAGAGTGACTTTGATCAGATGCAGTGACTGAGCACACGGTGACTGTGATCTGATGTAGTTACCAAGCACACGGTGACAGTCATCTGATGAAGTGACTGAGCACACGGTGACTCTGATCAGAAGTAGTCACCGACCACACAGTGACTGTGATCAGATGTAGTGACTGAGCACACAGTGACCATGAATAGATGGTGACTGAGAACACAGTGACTGCGGTCAGATGTAGTGACTGACCACGCAATGACTGTGATCATATGCAGTGACTGAGCACACAGCGACTGTGATCAGGTGCAGTGACAGAGCACACTGTTACTCTGATCAGGTGCAGTGACAGAGCACACAGTGACTTTGATCAGATGTACTGACGGACCACACAATGATTCTGATCAGACGCAGTCTCTGAGCACGCAGTGACTGTGATCAGTTGTAGTGAGCGAACACACAGTGACTGTAATCTGATGCAGACCGAGCACACAGTGACTGTGATCTGATGTACTGTCCTTGCACACAGTGTCTGTGATCAGATGCAGTGACCGAGCACGCAGTGACTGTGATCAGATGCAATCACTAAGCAGACAGTGACAGTGATCAGATGTAGTGAGCGAACACACAGTGACTGTAATCTGATGCAGACCGAGCACACAGTGACTGTGATCTGATGTAGTGTCCTTGCACACAGTGACTGTGGTCAGATGCAGTGGCCGAGCAGACGGTGACTGCGATCAGATGAAGTGACCGAGCACAAAGTGAATCATGATCAGATGTTGTGACCGAGCACACAGTGAATGTCATAAGATGTAGTGAGTGAGCACACAGTGACTATGATCTGATATAGTGTCCATCCACACAGTGCCTGTGATCAGCTGTTGTGACTGAGCACACAGAGACTGTGATCAGATATAGTGAGCGAAAACGCAGTGACTGTGATCAGATTTTGAGACTGAGCACACAGTCACTGTGATCAGATGCAGTGACCGAGCACTGAGTGACTGTGATCAGATGCAGTGACAGAGCACAGAGTGACTGTGATCAGATGTATTGACCGAGCACATGGTGACTGTGATCTGATGCAGACGGAGCACACAGTGACTGTGATCTGATGTAGTGAGAGAAGACACAGAGACTCTGATCAGATGTAGTAACAGAGCACAGAGTGACTATGATCAGATGTAGTGACTGAACACAGTGACTGTGATGAGATGTAGCGACTGAGCACACGCTGACTATGATCCGATGTAGTGACCGAGCACACAATGATTCTGATCAGATGTAGTGACCAAGCACACAGTGACTGTGATCAGATGTAGTGACTGAGCACACAGTGACCATCATCAGATGGTGACTGAGCACACAGTGACTGTGATCAGATGTAGTGAGCGAACACACAGTGTCTGTAATCTGATGCAGACCGAGCACACAGTGACTGTGATCTGATGTACTGTCCTTGTACACAGTGTCTGTGATCAGATGCAGTGACGGAGCACGCAGTGACTGTGATCAGATGTAGTGACTGAGCACACAGTGACCATGATCAGATGGTGACTGAGCACGCAGTGACTGTGATCATATGTAGTGACCGAGCACACAGTGAATGTGTCAGATGTAGTGACCAAGCACACAGTGACTGTGATCAGATGTTGTGACCGAGCACACAGTGAATGTCATAAGATGTAGTGAGTGAGCACATAGTGACTATGATCTGATATAGTGTCCATCCACACAGTGCCTGTGATCAGCTGTTGTGACTGAGCACACAGCGACTGTGATCAGATGTAGTGAGCGAACACGCAGTGACTGTGATCAGATTTTGAGACTGAGCACACAGTCACTGTGATCAGATGCAGTGACCGAGCACAGAGTGACGGTGATCAGATGCAGTGACAGAGCACAGAGTGACTGTGATCAGATGTATTGACCGAGCACACGGTGACTGTGATGTGATGCAGACCGAGCACACAGTGACTGTGATCTGATGTAGTGACCGACCACAGAATGATTCTGATCAGATGTAGTGACAGAGCACACAGTCAATGTGGTCAGATGTAGTGATCGAGCACAACATGACTCTGATCAGACGCGGTCTCTGAGCACGCAGTGACTGTGATCAGATGTAGTGAGCGAACACACAGTGACTGTAATCTGATGCAGACCGAGCACACAGTGAATGCGATCTGATGTAGTGTCCTTGCACACAGTAACTGTGATCAGATGCAGACACCGAGCACGCAGTGACTGTGATCAGATGCAGTCACTGAGCAGACAGTGACAGTGATCAGATGTAGTGACCGAGCACACAGTGACTGTGATCACATGTAGTGACTGAGCACATGTGACCATGATCAGATGGTGACTGAGCACACAGTGACTGCGGTGAGATGTAGTGACTGAGCACGCAGAGACTGTGATCATATGTAGTGACCGAGCACACAGCGACTGTGATCAGGTGCAGTGACAGAGCAAACAGTTACTGTGATCAGATGTAGTGACTGAGCACACGGTGACTGTGATCAGATGTAGTGACAGACCACACAATGATTCTGATCAGACGCAGTCTCTGAGCACTCAGTGACTGTGATCAGATGTAGTGAGCGAACACACAGTGTCTGTAATTTGATGCAGACCGAGCACACAGTGACTGTGATCTGATGTACTGTCCTTGTACACAGTGTCTGTGATCAGATGCAGTGACGGAGCACGCAGTGACTGTGATCAGATGTAGTGACTGAGCACACAGTGACCATGATCAGATGGTGACTGAGCACGCAGTGACTGTGATCATATGTAGTGACTGAGCACACAGTGAATGTGTCAGATGTAGTGACCAAGCACACAGTGACTGTGATCAGATGTTGTGACCGAGCACACAGTGACTGTGATCAGATGTAGTGACCGAGCACAGAGTGAATGTGATCAGATGTTGTGACCGAGCACACAGTGAATGTCATAAGATGTAGTGAGTGAGCACATAGTGACTATGATCTGATATAGTGTCCATCCACACAGTGCCTGTGATCAGCTGTTGTGACTGAGCACACAGCGACTGTGATCAGATGTAGTGAGCGAACACGCAGTGACTGTGATCAGATTTTGAGACTGAGCACACAGTCACTGTGATCAGATGCAGTGACAGAGCACAGAGTGACTGTGATCAGATGTATTGACCGAGCACACGGTGACTGTGATGTGATGCAGACCGAGCACACAGTGACTGTGATCTGATGTAGTGACCGACCACAGAATGATTCTGATCAGATGTAGTGACAGAGCACACAGTCAATGTGGTCAGATGTAGTGATCGAGCACAACATGACTCTGATCAGACGCGGTCTCTGAGCACGCAGTGACTGTGATCAGATGTAGTGAGCGAACACACAGTGACTGTAATCTGATGCAGACCGAGCACACAGTGAATGCGATCTGATGTAGTGTCCTTGCACACAGTAACTGTGATCAGATGCAGACACCGAGCACGCAGTGACTGTGATCAGATGCAGTCACTGAGCAGACAGTGACAGTGATCAGATGTAGTGACCGAGCACACAGTGACTGTGATCAGATGTAGTGACTGAGCACACAGTGACCATGATCAGATGGTGACTGAGCACACAGTGACTGCGGTGAGATGTAGTGACTGAGCACGCAGAGACTGTGATCATATGTAGTGACCGAGCACACAGCGACTGTGATCAGGTGCAGTGACAGAGCAAACAGTTACTGTGATCAGATGTAGTGACTGAGCACACGGTGACTGTGATCAGATGTAGTGACAGACCACACAATGATTCTGATCAGACGCAGTCTCTGAGCACTCAGTGACTGTGATCAGATGTAGTGAGCGAACACACAGTGTCTGTAATCTGATGCAGACCGAGCACACAGTGACTGTGATCTGATGTACTGTCCTTGTACACAGTGTCTGTGATCAGATGCAGTGACGGAGCACGCAGTGACTGTGATCAAATGTAGTGACCGAGCAGAATGAATGTGATCAGATGTTGTGACCGAGCACACAGTGAATGTCATAAGATGTAGTGAGTGAGCACACAGTGACTATGATCTGATATAGTGTCCATCCACACAGTGCCTGTGATCAGCTGTTGTGACTGAGCACACAGTGACTGTGATCAGATGTAGTGAGAGTACACCCAGAGACCCTGATCAGATGTCGTGACAGAGCACACAGTCACTGTGATCAGATGATGACCGAGCACACAGTGACTGTGATCAGATGTAGTGAGCGAACACACATTGATTGTAATCAGATGCAGTGACAGAGCACAGAGTGACTGTGATCAGATGTATTGACCGAGCACACGGTGACTGTGATCTGATGCAGACCGAGCACACAGTGACTGTGATCTGATGTAGTGTCCTTGCACACGGTGACTGTGATCAGATGGTGACCGAACACACAGTGAATGTGATCAGATGTAGTGATGATGCACACAGTGACTGTGAACAGATGCAGTAACCGAGCACACAGTGAAAGTGATCAGATGTATTGACCGAGTTCACAGGGACTCTGATCAGATAGTGACCGAGCACAGAGTGACTGTGATGAGATGTAGTAATCGAGCACACAGTGACTGTGATCTGATGTAGTGTCCTTGCACACAGTGACTGTGATCAGATGCAGTGACCGAGCACGCAGTGACTGTGATCAGATGCAGTGACTGAGCAGACAGTGACTGTGATCAGATGTAGTAACCGAGCACAGAGTGAATGTCATAAGATGTAGTGAGTGAGCACACAGTGACTATGATCTGATATAGTGTCCATCCACACAGTGCCTGTGATCAGCTGTTGTGGCTCAGCACACAGAGACTGTGATCAGATGTAGTGAGCGAAAACGCAGTGACTGTGATCAGATTTTGTAACTGAGCACATAGTGACTGTCGTCAGATGCAGTGACTGAGCACACAGTGACTGTGATCAGATGCAGTGACTGAGCACACAGTGACCAATATCAGATGGTGACTGAGCACACAGTGACTGTGGTCAGATACAGTGACTGAGCACGCAGTGACTGTGATCATATGTATTGACCGAGCACACAGTGAATGTGATCAGATGTAGTGACCGAGCACACAGTGACTGTGATCAGATGTAGTGACTGAGCACACAGTGACCATCATCAGATGGTGACAGAGCACACAGTGACTGCGGTCAGATGTAGTGACTGAGCACGCAGTGACTGTGATCATATGTAGTGACCGAGCACACAGTGAATGTGATCAGATGCATTGACAGAGCACAGAGTGACTGTGATCAGATGTATTGACCGAGCACACGGTGACTGTGATCTGACGCAGACCGAGCACCCAGTGACTGTAATCTGATGTAGTCAGAGAAAACACAGTGACTCTGATCAGATGTAGTGACCGAGCACTGAGTGACTATGATCAGATGTAGTGACCGAACACAGAGTGTCTTTGATCAGATGCAGTGACTGATCACACGGTGACTGTGATCTGATGTAGTTACCGAGCACACGGTGACAGTCATCTGATGAAGTGACTGAGCACACGGTGACTCTGATCAGAAGTATTCACCGACCACACAGTGACTGTGATCAGATGTAGTGACTGAGCACACAGTGACTGCGGTCAGATGTAGTGACTGACCACGCAATGACTGTGATCATATGCAGTGACTGAGCACACAGCGACTGTGATCAGGTGCAGTGACAGAGCACACTGTTACTCTGATCAGGTGCAGTGACAGAGCACACAGTCAATGTGGTCAGATGTAGTGATCGAGCACAACGTGACTCTGATCAGAAGCGGTCTCTGAGCACGCAGTGACTGTGATCAGATGTAGTGAGCGAACACACAGTGACTGTAATCTGATGCAGACCGAGCACACAGTGAATGCGATCTGATGTAGTGTCCTTGCACACAGTAACTGTGATCAGATGCAGACACCGAGCAGGCAGTGACTGTGATCAGATGCAGTCACTGAGCAGACAGTGACAGTGATCAGATGTAGTGACCGAGCACACAGTGACTGTGATCAGATGTAGTGACTGAGCACACAGTGACCATGATGATGGTGACTGAGCACACAGTGACTGCGGTGAGATGTAGTGACTGAGCACGCAGAGACTGTGATCATATGTAGTGACCGAGCACACAGCGACTGTGATCAGGTGCAGTGACAGAGCAAACAGTTACTGTGATCAGATGTAGTGACTGAGCACACGGTGACTGTGATCAGATGTAGTGACCGACCACACAATGATTCTGATCAGACGCAGTCTCTGAGCACACAGTGACTGTGATCAGATGTAGTGAGCGAACACACAGTGTCTGTAATCTGATGCAGACCGAGCACACAGTGACTGTGATCTGATGTACTGTCCTTGTACACAGTGTCTGTGATCAGATGCAGTGACGGAGCACGCAGTGACTGTGATCAAATGTAGTGACCGAGCAGAATGAATGTGATCAGATGTTGTGACCGAGCACACAGTGAATGTCATAAGATGTAGTGAGTGAGCACACAGTGACTATGATCTGATATAGTGTCCATCCACACAGTGCCTGTGATCAGCTGTTGTGACTGAGCACACAGTGACTGTGATCAGATGTAGTGAGAGTACACGCAGAGACCCTGATCAGATGTCGTGACAGAGCACAGAGTGACTATGATCAGATGTAGTGACTGAGCACACGGTGACTGTGATCAGATGTAGTGTCTGAGCACACGGTGACTGTGATGTGATGCAGACCGAGCACACAGTGACTGTGATCTGATGTAGTGACCGACCACAGAATGATTCTGATCAGATGTAGTGACAGAGCACACAGTCATTGTGGTCAGATGTAGTGATCGAGCACAACATGACTCTGATCAGACGCGGTCTCTGAGCACGCAGTGACCTGTGATCAGATGTAGTGAGCGAACACACAGTGACAGTAATCTGATGCAGACACCGAGCACACAGTGAATGCGATCTGATGTAGTGTCCTTGCACACAGTAACTGTGATCAGATGCAGACACCGAGCACGCAGTGACTGTGATCAGATGCAGTCACTGAGCAGACAGTGACAGTGATCAGATGTAGTGACCGAGCACACAGTGACTGTGATCAGATGTAGTGACTGAGCACACAGTGACAATGATCAGATGGTGACTGAGCACACAGTGACTGCGGTGAGATGTAGTGACTGAGCACGCAGTGACTGTGATCATATTTAGTGACCGAGCACACAGCGACTGTGATCAGGTGCAGTGACAGAGCACACAGTTACTGTGATCAGATGTAGTGACTGAGCACACGGTGACTGTGATCAGATGTAGTGACCGACCACACAATGATTCTGATCAGACGCAGCCTCTGAGCACACAGTGACTGTGATCAGATGTAGTGAGCGAACACACAGTGACTGTAATCTGATGCAGACCGAGCACACAGTGACTGTCATCTGATGTACTGTCCTTGTAAGCAGTGTCTGTGATCTGATGTACTGTCCTTGTACACAGTGTCTGTGATCAGATGCAGTGACGGAGCACGCAGTGACTGTGATCAGCTGTAGTGAGCGAACACACAGTGACTGTAATCTGATGCAGACCGAGCACACAGTGACTGTGATCTGATGTACTGTCCTTGTACGCAGTGTCTGTGATCTGATGTACTGTCCTTGTACACAGTGTCTGTGATCAGATGTAGTGACCAACCACATAGTGACTGTGATCAGATGTAGTGACCGAGCACGCAGTGTCTGTGATCAGATGCAGTGACTGAGCACGCAGTGACTGTGATCAGGTGCAGTGACTGAGCAGATAGTGACAGTGATCAGATGTAGTGAGCGAACACACAGTGACTGTAATCTGATGCAGATGGAGCACGCAGTGACTGTGATCTGATGTACTGTCCTTGCACGCAGTGTCTGTGATCTGATGTAGTGACCAACCACATAGTGACTGTGATCAGATGTAGTGACCGAGCACAGAGTGAATGGATCAGATGTTGTGACCGAGCACACAGTGAATGTCATAAGATGTAGTGAGTGAGCACACAGTGACTATGATCTGATATACTGTCCATCCACACAGTTCCTGTGATCAGCTGTTGTGACTGAGCACACAGAGACTGTGATGAGATGTGGTGAGCGAACAAGCAGTGACTGTGATCAGATTCTGAGACTGAGCACACAGTCACTGTGATATGATGCAGTGACCGAGCACAGAGTGACTGTGATCTGATGTAGTGTCCTTGCACACAGTGACTGTGATCAGATGCAGTGACCGAGCACGCAGTGACTGTGATCAGATGCAGTGACTGAGCAGACAGTGGCAGTGATCAGATGTACTGAGCGAACACACAGTGAGTGTAATCTGATGCAGACGGAGCACACAGAGACTGTGATCTGATGTAGTGAGAGTACACACAGAGACTCTGATCAGATGTAGTGACAGAGCTCAGAGTGACTATGATCAGATGTAGTGACTGAGCACACGGTGACTGTGATCAGATGTAGTGACTGAGCACACGGTGACTGTGATCAGATGTAGTGACCAACCACACAAAGATTCTGATCAGATGTAGTGACAGAGCACACAGACAAGGTGGTCAGATGTAGTGATCGAGCACACTGTGACTCTGATCAGACGCGGTCTCTGAGCACGCAGTGATTGTGATCAGATGTAGTGAGCGAACACACAGTGACAGTAATCTGATGCAGACCGAGCACACAGTGAATGCGATCTGATGTAGTGACTGAGCACACAGTGACCATGATGATGGTGACTGAGCACACAGTGACTGCGGTGAGATGTAGTGACTGAGCACGCAGAGACTGTGATCATATGTAGTGACCGAGCACACAGCGACTGTGATCAGGTGCAGTGACAGAGCAAACAGTTACTGTGATCAGATGTAGTGACTGAGCACACGGTGACTGTGATCAGATGTAGTGACCGACCACACAATGATTCTGATCAGACGCAGTCTCTGAGCACACAGTGACTGTGATCAGATGTAGTGAGCGAACACACAGTGTCTGTAATCTGATGCAGACCGAGCACACAGTGACTGTGATCTGATGTACTGTCCTTGTACACAGTGTCTGTGATCAGATGCAGTGACGGAGCACGCAGTGACTGTGATCAAATGTAGTGACCGAGCAGAATGAATGTGATCAGATGTTGTGACCGAGCACACAGTGAATGTCATAAGATGTAGTGAGTGAGCACACAGTGACTATGATCTGATATAGTGTCCATCCACACAGTGCCTGTGATCAGCTGTTGTGACTGAGCACACAGTGACTGTGATCAGATGTAGTGAGAGTACACGCAGAGACCCTGATCAGATGTCGTGACAGAGCACAGAGTGACTATGATCAGATGTAGTGACTGAGCACACGGTGACTGTGATCAGATGTAGTGTCTGAGCACACGGTGACTGTGATGTGATGCAGACCGAGCACACAGTGACTGTGATCTGATGTAGTGACCGACCACAGAATGATTCTGATCAGATGTAGTGACAGAGCACACAGTCAATGTGGTCAGATGTAGTGATCGAGCACAACATGACTCTGATCAGACGCGGTCTCTGAGCACGCAGTGACTGTGATCAGATGTAGTGAGCGAACACACAGTGACTGTAATCTGATGCAGACCGAGCACACAGTGAATGCGATCTGATGTAGTGTCCTTGCACACAGTAACTGTGATCAGATGCAGACACCGAGCACGCAGTGACTGTGATCAGATGCAGTCACAGAGCAGACAGTGACAGTGATCAGATGTAGTGACCGAGCACACAGTGACTGTGATCAGATGTAGTGACTGAGCACACAGTGACCATGATCATATGGTGACTGAGCACACAGTGACTGCGGTGAGATGTAGTGACTGAGCACGCAGAGACTGTGATCATATGTAGTGACCGAGCACACAGCGACTGTGATCAGGTGCAGTGACAGAGCAAACAGTTACTGTGATCAGATGCAGTGACCGAGCACAGAGTGACTGTTATCAGATGCAGTGACAGAGCACAGAGTGACTGTGATCAGATGCATTGACCGAGCACACGGTGACAGTGATCCGATGCAGACCGAGCACACAGTGACTGTGATCTGATGTAGTGTCCTTGCACACAGTGACTGTGATCAGATGGTGACCGAACACACAGTGAATGTGATCAGATGTAGTGATGATGCACACAGTGACTGTGAACAGATGCAGTAACCGAGCACACAGTGACTGTGATCTGATGTAGTGTCCTTGCACACAGTGACTGTGATCGGATGCAGTGACCGAGCACGCAGTGTCTGTGATCAGATGGAGTGACTGAGCAGACAGTGGCAGTGATCAGATGTAGTGAGCAAACACACAGTGACTGTAATCTGATGCAGACGGAGCACAAAGTGACTGTGATCTGATGTAGTGAGAGTACACACAGAGACTCTGATCAGATGTAGTGACAGAGCACAGAGTGACTATGAACAGATGTAGTGACTGAGCACACGGTGACTGCGATCAGATGTAGTGACTGAGCACACGGTGACTGTGATCAGATGTAGTGACCGACCACACAATGATTCTGATCAGATGTAGTGACAGAGCACACAGTCAATGTGGTCAGATGTAGTGATCGAGCACAAGGTGACTCTGATCAGATACAGTCTCTGAGCACGCAGTGACTGTGATCAGATGTAGTGAGCGAACACACAGTGACTGCAATCTGATGCAGACCGAGCACACAGTGACTGCGATCTGATGTAGTGTCCTTGCACACTGTGACTGTGATCAGATGCAGTGACCGAGCACACAGTGACTGTGATCAGATGCAGTCACTGAGCAGACAGTGACAGTGATCAGATGTAGTGAGCGAACACACAGTGACTGTAATCTGATGCAGACCGAGCACAAAGTGACAGTGATCTGATGTATTGACCGAGTTCACAGGGTCTGTGATCAGATAGTGACCGAGCACACAGTGACAGTGATCAGATGTAGTGATCGAGCACATAGTGACTGTGATCTGATGTAGTGACCAACCACTCAGTAACTGTGATCAGATGTAGTGAACGAGCGCACAGTGACTGTGATCAGATGCAGTGAGCGAACACACAGTGAATGTGATCAGATGCAGTGACCGAGCACAGAGTGACTGTGATCAGATGCAGTGACAGAGCACAGAGTGACTGCGATCAGATATATTGACCGCGCACACGGTGACTGTGATCTGATGCAGACCGAGCACACAGTGACTGTAATCTGATGGAGTGAGAGAACACACAGTGACTGTGATCAGATGTAGTGACCGACCACAGAGTGGCTATGATCAGATGTAGTTACCGAGCACAGGGTGACCGTCATCTGATGTAGTGACTGAGCACACGGTGACTGTGATCAGATGTAGTGACTGAGCTGACAGTGAGAGTGATCAGATGTAGTCACTGAGTACACGGTGACTGCAGTCAGATGTAGTGACTGAGCACACAGTGAATGTTATCAGATGTAGTGAGCGAACAGACATTGACTGTGATTAGATGGTGACCGAACACACAGTGAATGTGATCAGATGTAGTGACTGAGTACACAGTGACTGCGCTCAGATGATGTGACTGAGCACACAGTGACTGTGATCAGAAGTAGTGACCGAGCACACAGTGACTGTGATCAGATGTAGTGACTGAGCACACAGTGACCATGATCAGATGGTGACTGAGCACACAGTGACCGCGGGAAGATGTAGTGACTGAGCACGCTGTGACTGTGATCATATGTAGTGACCGAGCACACAGTGAATGTGATCAGATGTAGTGACTGAGCACACGGTGACTGTGATCAGATGTAGTGACCGACCACACAATGATTCTGATCAGATGTAGTGACAGAGCACACAGTCAATGTGGTCAGATGTAGTGATCGAGCACACAGTGACTCTGATCAGACGCAGTCTCTGAGCACGCAGTGACTGTGATCAGATGTAGTGAGCGAACACACAGTGACTGTAATCTGATGCAGACCAAGCACACATTGACTGTGATCAGATGTATTGACCGAGTTCACAGGGACTGTGATCAGATCGTGACCGAGCACACAGTGAATGTCATCAGATGCAGTGAGTGAACACACAGTGACTGTGATTAGATGGTGACCGAGCACACAGTGAATGTGATCAGATGTTGTGACTGAGTACACAGTGACTGGGGTCAGATACAGTGTCCGAGCACACAGTGACTGTGATCTGATGTAGTGTCCTTGCACACAGTTAAAGTGGTGAGATGTAGCGACTGAGCACACAGTGACTGTGGTCCAGTATAGTAAACGAGCACACCGGGACGGTTATCTGATGAAGTGACTGATCACACAGTGACTATGATCAGATGGTGACTGAGCACACAGTGAATGCGGTCAGATGAAGTGACTGAGCACACAGTGACTGTGATCAGATGTAGTGACCGAGCACACAGTGACAGTGATCAGATGCAGTGACTGAGCACACAGTGACCAATATCAGATTGTGACGGAGCACACAGTGACTGCAGTCAGATGTAGTGACTGAGCACACAGTGAATGTCATCAGATGTAGTGAGCGAACACACATTGACTGTGATTAGATGGTGACCGAACACACAGTGAATGTGATCAGATGTAGTGACTGAGTACACAGTGACTGTGCTCAGATGATGTGGCTGAGCACACAGTGACTGTGATCACATGTAGTGACCGAGCACACAGTGACTGTGATCAGATGTAGTGACTGAGCACACAGTGACCATGATCAGATGGTGACTGAGAACACAGTGACTGCGGTCAGATGTAGTGACTGACCACGCAATGACTGTGATCATATGCAGTGACTGAGCACACAGCGACTGTGATCAGGTGCAGTGACAGAGCACACTGTTACTCTGATCAGGTGCAGTGACAGAGCACACAGTGACTTTGATCAGATGTACTGACGGACCACACAATGATTCTGATCAGACGCAGTCTCTGAGCACGCAGTGACTGTGATCAGTTGTAGTGAGCGAACACACAGTGACTGTAATCTGATGCAGACCGAGCACACAGTGACTGTGATCTGATGTACTGTCCTTGCACACAGTGTCTGTGATCAGATGCAGTGACCGAGCATGCAGTGACTGTGATCAGATGCAATCACTGAGCAGACAGTGACAGTGATCAGATGTAGTGAGCGAACACACAGTGACTGTAATCTGATGCAGACCGAGCACACAGTGACTGTGATCTGATGTAGTGTCCTTGCACACAGTGACTGTGGTCAGATGCAGTGGCCGAGCAGACGGTGACTGCGATCAGATGTAGTGACCGAGCACAGAGTGAATCATGATCAGATGTTGTGACCGAGCACACAGTGAATGTCATAAGATGTAGTGAGTGAGCACACAGTGACTATGATCTGATATAGTGTCCATCCACACAGTGCCTGTGATCAGCTGTTGTGACTGAGCACACAGAGACTGTGATCAGATATAGTGAGCGAAAACGCAGTGACTGTGATCAGATTTTGAGACTGAGCACACAGTCACTGTGATCAGATGCAGTGACCGAGCACTGAGTGACTGTGATCAGATGCAGTGACAGAGCACACAGTGACTGTGATCAGATGTATTGACCGAGCACATGGTGACTGTGATCTGATGCAGACGGAGCACACAGTGACTGTGATCTGATGTAGTGAGAGAAGACACAGAGACTCTGATCAGATGTAGTAACAGAGCACAGAGTGACTATGATCAGATGTAGTGACTGAGCACACGGTGACTGTGATGAGATGTAGCGACTGAGCACACGCTGACTGTGATCCGATGTAGTGACCGAGCACACAATGATTCTGATCAGATGTAGTGAGCAAGCACACAGTGACTGTGATCAGATGTAGTGACTGAGCACACAGTGACCATCATCAGATGGTGACTGAGCACACAGTGACTGCGGTCAGATGTAGTGACTGAGCACGCAGTGACTGTGATCATATGTAGTGACCGAGCACACAGTGAATGTGATCAGATGTAGTGACCGAGCAAACAGTGACTGTGATCAGATGTAGTGACTGAGCACACAGTGACCATGATCAGATGGTGACTGAGCACGCAGTGACTGTGATCATATGTAGTGACCGAGCACACAGTGAATGTGTCAGATGTAGTGACCAAGCACACAGTGACTGTGATCAGATGTTGTGACCGAGCACACAGTGACTGTGATCAGATGTAGTGACCGAGCACAGAGTGAATGTGATCAGATGTTGTGACCGAGCACACAGTGAATGTCATAAGATGTAGTGAGTGAGCACATAGTGACTATGATCTGATATAGTGTCCATCCACACAGTGCCTGTGATCAGCTGTTGTGACTGAGCACACAGCGACTGTGATCAGATGTAGTTAGCGAACACGCAGTGACTGTGATCAGATTTTGAGACTGAGCACACAGTCACTGTGATCAGATGCAGTGACCGAGCACAGAGTAACTGTGATCAGATGCAGTGACAGAGAACAGAGTGACTGTGATCAGATGTATTGACCGAGCACACGGTGACTGTGATGTGATGCAGACCGAGCACACAGTGACTGTGACTGATGTAGTGACCGACCACTGAATGATTCTGATCAGATGTAGTGACAGAGCACACAGTCAATGTGGTCAGATGTAGTGATCGAGCACAACGTGACTCTGATCAGACGTGGTCTCTGAGCACGCAGTGACTGTGATCAGATGTAGTGAGCGAACACACAGTGACTGTAATCTGATGCAGACCGAGCACACAGTGAATGCGATCTGATGTAGTGTCCTTGCACACAGTAACTGTGATCAGATGCAGACACCGAGCACGCAGTGACTGTGATCAGATGCAGTCACTGAGCAGACAGTGACAGTGATCAGATGTAGTGACCGAGCACACAGTGACTGTGATCAGATGTAGTGACTGAGCACACAGTGACCATGATCAGATGGTGACTTAGCACACAGTGACTGCGGTGAGATGTAGTGATTGAGCACGCAGAGACTGTGATCATATGTAGTGACCGAGCACACAGCGACTGTGATCAGGTGCAGTGACAGAGCAAACAGTTACTGTGATCAGATGTAGTGACTGAGCACACGGTGACTGTGATCAGATGTAGTGACAGACCACACAATGATTCTGATCAGACGCAGTCTCTGAGCACTCAGTGACTGTGATCAGATGTAGTGAGCGAACACACAGTGTCTGTAATTTGATGCAGACCGAGCACACAGTGACTGTGATCTGATGTACTGTCCTTGTACACAGTGTCTGTGATCAGATGCAGTGACGGAGCACGCAGTGACTGTGATCAGATGTAGTGACTGAGCACACAGTGACCATGATCAGATGGTGACTGAGCACGCAGTGACTGTGATCATATGTAGTGACCGAGCACACAGTGAATGTGTCAGATGTAGTGACCAAGCACACAGTGACTGTGATCAGATGTTGTGACCGAGCACACAGTGACTGTGATCAGATGTAGTGTCCTTGCACACGGTGACTGTGATCAGATGGTGACCGAACACACAGTGAATGTGATCAGATGTAGTGATGATGCACACAGTGACTGTGAACAGATGCAGTAACCGAGCACACAGTGAAAGTGATCAGATGTATTGACCGAGTTCACAGGGACTCTGATCAGATAGTGACCGAGCACAGAGTGACTGTGATGAGATGTAGTAAATTGAGCACACAGTGACTGTGATCTGATGTAGTGTCCTTGCACACAGTGACTGTGATCAGATGCAGTGACCGAGCACGCAGTGACTGTGATCAGATGCAGTGACCTGAGCAGACAGTGACTGTGATCAGAAGTAGTAACCGAGCACAGAGTGAATGTCATAAGATGTAGTGAGTGAGCACACAGTGACTATGATCTGATATAGTGTCCATCCACACAGTGCCTGTGATCAGCTGTTGTGGCTCAGCACACAGAGACTGTGATCAGATGTAGTGAGCGAAAACGCAGAGACTGTGATCAGATTTTGTAACTGAGCACATAGTGACTGTCGTCAGATGCAGTGACTGAGCACACAGTGACTGTGATCAGATGCAGTGACTGAGCACACAGTGACCAATATCAGATGGTGACTGAGCACACAGTGACTGTGGTCAGATACAGTGACTGAGCACGCAGTGACTGTGATCATATGTATTGACCGAGCACACGGTGAATGTGATCAGATGTAGTGACCGAGCACACAGTGACTGTGATCAGATGTAGTGACTGAGCACACAGTGACCATCATCAGATGGTGACAGAGCACACAGTGACTGCGGTCAGATGTAGTGACTGAGCACGCAGTGACTGTGATCATATGTAGTGACCGAGCACACAGTGAATGTGATCAGATGCATTGACAGAGCACAGAGTGACTGTGATCAGATGTATTGACCGAGCACACGGTGACTGTGATCTGACGCAGACCGAGCACCCAGTGACTGTAATCTGATGTAGTCAGAGAAAACACAGTGACTCTGATCAGATGTAGTGACCGAGCACTGAGTGACTATGATCAGATGTAGTGACCGAACACAGAGTGTCTTTGATCAGATGCAGTGACTGATCACACGGTGACTGTGATCTGATGTAGTTACCGAGCACACGGTGACAGTCATCTGATGAAGTGACTGAGCACACGGTGACTCTGATCAGAAGTATTCACCGACCACACAGTGACTGTGATCAGATGTAGTGACTGAGCACACAGTGACCATGATCAGATGGTGACTGAGAACACAGTGACTGCGGTCAGATGTAGTGACTGACCACGCAATGACTGTGATCATATGCAGTGACTGAGCACACAGCGACTGTGATCAGGTGCAGTGACAGAGCACACTGTTACTCTGATCAGGTGCAGTGACAGAGCACACAGTCAATGTGGTCAGATGTAGTGATCGAGCACAACGTGACTCTGATCAGAAGCGGTCTCTGAGCACGCAGTGACTGTGATCAGATGTAGTGAGCGAACACACAGTGACTGTAATCTGATGCAGACCGAGCACACAGTGAATGCGATCTGATGTAGTGTCCTTGCACACAGTAACTGTGATCAGATGCAGACACCGAGCACGCAGTGACTGTGATCAGATGCAGTCACTGAGCAGACAGTGACAGTGATCAGATGTAGTGACCGAGCACACAGTGACTGTGATCAGATGTAGTGACTGAGCACACAGTGACCATGATGATGGTGACTGAGCACACAGTGACTGCGGTGAGATGTAGTGACTGAGCACGCAGAGACTGTGATCATATGTAGTGACCGAGCACACAGCGACTGTGATCAGGTGCAGTGACAGAGCAAACAGTTACTGTGATCAGATGTAGTGACTGAGCACACGGTGACTGTGATCAGATGTAGTGACCGACCACACAATGATTCTGATCAGACGCAGTCTCTGAGCACACAGTGACTGTGATCAGATGTAGTGAGCGAACACACAGTGTCTGTAATCTGATGCAGACCGAGCACACAGTGACTGTGATCTGATGTACTGTCCTTGTACACAGTGTCTGTGATCAGATGCAGTGACGGAGCACGCAGTGACTGTGATCAAATGTAGTGACCGAGCAGAATGAATGTGATCAGATGTTGTGACCGAGCACACAGTGAATGTCATAAGATGTAGTGAGTGAGCACACAGTGACTATGATCTGATATAGTGTCCATCCACACAGTGCCTGTGATCAGCTGTTGTGACTGAGCACACAGTGACTGTGATCAGATGTAGTGAGAGTACACGCAGAGACCCTGATCAGATGTCGTGACAGAGCACAGAGTGACTATGATCAGATGTAGTGACTGAGCACACGGTGACTGTGATCAGATGTAGTGTCTGAGCACACGGTGACTGTGATGTGATGCAGACCGAGCACACAGTGACTGTGATCTGATGTAGTGACCGACCACAGAATGATTCTGATCAGATGTAGTGACAGAGCACACAGTCAATGTGGTCAGATGTAGTGATCGAGCACAACATGACTCTGATCAGACGCGGTCTCTGAGCACGCAGTGACTGTGATCAGATGTAGTGAGCGAACACACAGTGACTGTAATCTGATGCAGACCGAGCACACAGTGAATGCGATCTGATGTAGTGTCCTTGCACACAGTAACTGTGATCAGATGCAGACACCGAGCACGCAGTGACTGTGATCAGATGCAGTCACTGAGCAGACAGTGACAGTGATCAGATGTAGTGACCGAGCACACAGTGACTGTGATCAGATGTAGTGACTGAGCACACAGTGACCATGATCATATGGTGACTGAGCACACAGTGACTGCGGTGAGATGTAGTGACTGAGCACGCAGAGACTGTGATCATATGTAGTGACCGAGCACACAGCGACTGTGATCAGGTGCAGTGACAGAGCAAACAGTTACTGTGATCAGATGTAGTGACTGAGCACACGGTGACTGTGATCAGATGTAGTGACAGACCACACAATGATTCTGATCAGACGCAGTCTCTGAGCACACAGTGACTGTGATCAGATGTAATGAGCGAACACACAGTGTCTGTAATCTGATGCAGACCGAGCACACAGTGACTGTGATCTGATGTACTGTCCTTGTACACAGTGTCTGTGATCAGATGCAGTGACGGAGCACGCAGTGACTGTGATCAAATGTAGTGACCGAGCAGAATGAATGTGATCACATGTAGTGACCGAGCACACAGTGACTGTGATCAGATGTAGTGACTGAGCACACAGTGACCATGATCATATGGTGACTGAGCACACAGTGACTGCGGTGAGATGTAGTGACTGAGCACGCAGAGACTGTGATCATATGTAGTGACCGAGCACACAGCGACTGTGATCAGGTGCAGTGACAGAGCAAACAGTTACTGTGATCAGATGTAGTGACTGAGCACACGGTGACTGTGATCAGATGTAGTGACAGACCACACAATGATTCTGATCAGACGCAGTCTCTGAGCACACAGTGACTGTGATCAGATGTAATGAGCGAACACACAGTGTCTGTAATCTGATGCAGACCGAGCACACAGTGACTGTGATCTGATGTACTGTCCTTGTACACAGTGTCTGTGATCAGATGCAGTGACGGAGCACGCAGTGACTGTGATCAAATGTAGTGACCGAGCAGAATGAATGTGATCAGATGTTGTGACCGAGCACACAGTGAATGTCATAAGATGTAGTGAGTGAGCACACAGTGACTATGATCTGATATAGTGTCCATCCACACAGTGCCTGTGATCAGCTGTTGTGACTGAGCACACAGTGACTGTGATCAGATGTAGTGAGAGTACACGCAGAGACCCTGATCAGATGTCGTGACAGAGCACAGAGTGACTATGATCAGATGTAGTGACTGAGCACACGGTGACTGTGATCAGATGTAGTGACTGAGCACACGGTGACTGTGATCAGATGTAGTGAGCGAACACGCAGTGACTGTGATCAGATTTTGAGACTGAGCACACAGTCACTGTGATCAGATGGTGACCGAGCACACAGTGACTGTGATCAGATGTAGTGAGCGAACACACATTGATTGTAATCAGATGCAGTGACCGAGCACAGAGTGACTGTGATCAGATGCAGTGACAGAGCACAGAGTGACTGTGATCAGATGTATTGACCGAGCACACGGTGACTGTGATCTGATGCAGACCGAGCACACAGTGACTGTGATCTGATGTAGTGTCCTTGCACACGGTGACTGTGATCAGATGGTGACCGAACACACAGTGAATGTGATCAGATGTAGTGATGATGCACACAGTGACTGTGAACAGATGCAGTAACCGAGCACACAGTGAAAGTGATCAGATGTATTGACCGAGTTCACAGGGACTCTGATCAGATAGTGACCGAGCACAGAGTGACTGTGATCAGATGTAGTAATCGAGCACACAGTGACTGTGATCTGATGTAGTGTCCTTGCACACAGTGACTGTGATCAGATGCAGTGACCGAGCACGCAGTGACTGTGATCAGATGCAGTGACTGAGCAGACAGTGACTGTGATCAGATGTAGTAACCGAGCACAGAGTGAATGTCATAAGATGTAGTGAGTGAGCACACAGTGACTATGATCTGATATAGTGTCCATCCACACAGTGCCTGTGATCAGCTGTTGTGACTCAGCACACAGAGACTGTGATCAGATGTAGTGAGCGAAAACGCAGTGACTGTGATCAGATTTTGTAACTGAGCACATAGTGACTGTCGTCAGATGCAGTGACTGAGCACACAGTGACTGTGATCAGATGCAGTGACTGAGCACACAGTGACCAATATCAGATGGTGACTGAGCACACAGTGACTGTGGTCAGATATAGTGACTGAGCACGCAGTGACTGTGATCATATGTATTGACCGAGCACACGGTGAATGTGATCAGATGTAGTGACCGAGCACACAGTGACTGTGATCAGATGTAGTGACTGAGCACACAGTGACCATCATCAGATGGTGACAGAGCACACAGTGACTGCGGTCAGATGTAGTGACTGAGCACGCAGTGACTGTGATCATATGTAGTGACCGAGCACACAGTGAATGTGATCAGATGCATTGACAGAGCACAGAGTGACTGTGATCAGATGTATTGACCGAGCACACGGTGACTGTGATCTGACGCAGACCGAGCACCCAGTGACTGTAATCTGATGTAGTCAGAGAAAACACAGTGACTCTGATCAGATGTAGTGACCGAGCACTGAGTGACTATGATCAGATGTAGTGACCGAGCACAGAGTGACTTTGATCAGATGCAGTGACTGATCACACGGTGACTGTGATCTGATGTAGTTACCGAGCACACGGTGACAGTTATCTGATGAAGTGACTGAGCACACGGTGACTCTGATCAGAAGTATTCACCGACCACACAGTGACTGTGATCAGATGTAGTGACTGAGCACACAGTGACCATGATCAGATGGTGACTGAGAACACAGTGACTGCGGTCAGATGTAGTGACTGACCACGCAATGACTGTGATCATATGCAGTGACTGAGCACACAGCGACTGTGATCAGGTGCAGTGACAGAGCACACTGTTACTCTGATCAGGTGCAGTGACAGAGCACACAGTCAATGTGGTCAGATGTAGTGATCGAGCACAACGTGACTCTGATCAGAAGCGGTCTCTGAGCACGCAGTGACTGTGATCAGATGTAGTGAGCGAACACACAGTGACTGTAATCTGATGCAGACCGAGCACACAGTGAATGCGATCTGATGTAGTGTCCTTGCACACAGTAACTGTGATCAGATGCAGACACCGAGCACGCAGTGACTGTGATCAGATGCAGTCACTGAGCAGACAGTGACAGTGATCAGATGTAGTGACCGAGCACGCAGTGACTGTGATCAGATGTAGTGACTGAGCACACAGTGACCATGATGATGGTGACTGAGCACACAGTGACTGCGGTGAGATGTAGTGACTGAGCACGCAGAGACTGTGATCATATGTAGTGACCGAGCACACAGCGACTGTGATCAGGTGCAGTGACAGAGCAAACAGTTACTGTGATCAGATGTAGTGACTGAGCACACGGTGACTGTGATCAGATGTAGTGACCGACCACACAATGATTCTGATCAGACGCAGTCTCTGAGCACACAGTGACTGTGATCAGATGTAGTGAGCGAACACACAGTGTCTGTAATCTGATGCAGACCGAGCACACATTGACTGTGATCTGATGTACTGTCCTTGTACACAGTGTCTGTGATCAGATGCAGTGACGGAGCACGCAGTGACTGTGATCAAATGTAGTGACCGAGCAGAATTGAATGTGATCAGATGTTGTGACCGAGCACACAGTGAATGTCATAAGATTGTAGTGAGTGAGCACACAGTGACTATGATCTGATATAGTGTCCATCCACACAGTGCCTGTGATCAGCTGTTTGTGACTGAGCACACAGTGACTTGTGAATCAGATGTAGTGAGAGTACACGCAGAGACCCTGATCAGATGTCGTGACAAGAGCACAGAGTGACTATGATCAAGATGTAGTGACTGAGCACACGGTGACTGTGATCAGATGTAGTGACTGAGCACACGGTGACTGTGATCAGTTGTAGTGAGCGAACACGCAGTGACTGTGATCAGATTTTGAGACTGAGCACACAGTCCACTGTGATCAGATGGTGACCGAGCACACAGTGACTGTG
>NW_027277955.1:0-22278 GCF_030028105.1 Mobula birostris
CAGGGCATGAGATTCAGGGCATGAGATTTAGGGCATGAGATTCAGGGCAGGTGTTTCTGCAAAGGAGATTCAGGGAGGAGTTTCAGGGCAGGAGTATCAGGGATTAAGATTCAGGGCAGGTGTTACAGGGAATGAGATTCAGGACTGGAGATTAAGGGCAGTTGTTTGAGGGCATGAGATTCAGGGCAGGAGATTCAGGGCTGGAGTATCAGAGCAGGAGTTTCAGGGCATGAGATTAAGGTAAGGAGATTCAGGGCATGAGATTCAGATAAGGAGATTCAGGGTATGAGATTCAGGGCAGGATTTTCAGGGCATGAGATTCAGGCAGGTGTTTCAGTGCATGAGATTCAGGGCAGGTGTTTCAGGGCAGGAATTTCAGGGCAGTTTTTTCAGTGCAGGAGATTCAGGGCAGGAGATTCAGGGCATGTGAATCAGAGCTGGAGTTTCAGAGCAGGAGTTTCAGGGCATGAGATTCAGGTAAGGTGTTTCAGTGCATGAGATTCAGGGCAGGTGTTTCAGGGCATGAGATTCAGGGCAGGTGTTTCAGGGCATGAGATTCAGGGTAGGAGATTCAGGGCAGGAGATTCAGGGCAGGAGATTCAGAGCAGGAGTTTCAGGGCATGAGATTCAGGGCATGAGATTCAGGGCATGATATTTAGGGCAGGTGTTTCTGCACAGGAGATTCAGGGCAGGAGTTTCAGGGCAGGAGTATCAGGGATTAAGATTTACGTAAGGAGATTCAGGGCTTGCGATTCAGGGCAGAATTTTCAGGGAATCATATTCAGGGCAGGTGTTTCAGGGAATGAGATTCAGGGCTGGAGATTAAGGGCAGTTGTTTGAGGGCATGCGATTTAGGGCAGGAGATTCAGGGCATGAGATTCAGGGCAGGAGATTCAGAGCAGGAGTTTCAGGGCATGAGATTAAGGTAAGGAGATTCAGGGCATGAGACTCAGATAAGGAGATTCAGGGCATGAGATTCAGGGCAGGTGTTTCAGGGCATGAGATTCAGGACAGCAGATTTAGGGCAGGAGATTCAGGGCAGGGGATTCAGGGCAGGTGTTTCAGCGCATGAGATACAATGCAGGAGTTTCGGGGCACGAGATTCAGGTAAGGAGATTCAGGGCATGAGATTCAGGGCAGTATTTTCAGGGCGTGAGTTTCAGGGCAGGCGTTTCAGGGCATGAGATTCAGGACAGTAGATTCAGCACAGTAGAATCAGGACAGGATTTTCAGGGCGTGAGATTCAGGGCAGGAGTTTCAGGGCATGAGATTCAGGACAGGAGATTCAGGGCAGGATTTTCAGGGCAGTTGTTTCAATGCATAAGATTCAGGACAGGAGATTCAGGGCAGGAGTTTCAGCGCAGGAGTTTCAGGGCATGAGATTCAGGGAAGAAGAATCAGGGCATCAGATTCAGGACAGGGTTTCTGCACTGGAGATTCAGGGCAGCAGATTCAGGGCATGAGTTTCAGGGCAGGAGATTCAGGGCATGAGATTCATGAAAGGAGAATCAGGGCATCAGACTCAGGACAGGGGATTCTGCACTGGAGATTCAGGGCATGAGTTTCAGGGCAGGAGATGCAGGGCATGAGATTCAGGGCATGAGATTCAGGGCAGGTGTTTCTGCACAGGAGATTCAGGGCAGGAGTTTCAGGGCAGGAGTATCAGGGATTAAGATTCACGTAAGGAGATTCAGGGTATGAGATTCAGGGCAGAATTTTCAGGGAATCATATTCAGGGCAGGTGTTTCAGGGAATGAGATTCAGGGCTGGAGATTAAGGGCAGTTGTTTGAGGGCATGAGATTTAGGGCAGGAGATTCAGGGCATGAGATTCAGGGCAGGAGATTCAGAGCAGGAGTTTCAGGGCATGAGATTAAGGTAAGGAGATTCAGATAAGGAGATTCAGGGCATGAGATTCAGGGCAGGTGTTTCAGGGCATGAGATTCAGGACAGCAGATTTAGGGCAGGAGATTCAGGGCAGGAGATTCAGGGCAGGATTTTCAGGGCAGTTGTTTCAATGCATAAGATTCAGGGCATAAGGTTCAGGGCAGGAGATTCACAGCAGGAGTTTCAGGGCATGAGATTCAGGGCATGAGATTCAGGGTAGGTGTTTCTGCACAGGAGATTCAGGGCAGGAGTTTCAGGTTAGGAGATTCAGGGCAGCAGTTTCAGGGCAGGAGTTTCAGGGCATGAGATTCAGGGAAGAAGAATCAGGGCATCAGATTCAGGACAGGGGTTCTGCACTGGAGATTCAGGGCAGCAGATTCAGGGCATGAGTTTCAGGGCAGGAGATTCAGGGCATGAGATTCATGAAAGGAGAATCAGGGCATCAGACTCAGGACAGGGGATTCTGCACTGGAGATTCAGGGCATGAGTTTCAGGGCAGGAGATTCAGGGCATGAGATTCAGGGCAGGAGATTCAGGGCAGGAGATTCAGGGCAGGAGATTCAGGCAGGAGTTTCAGGGCCTGAGATTCAGGGCATAAGATTCAGGGCAGGAGATTCAGAGCAGGAGTTTCAGGGCATGATATTCAGGGCTGGATGTTCAGGGCAGGAGATTCAGGTCATGAGATAGGGGGCAGGAGTTTCAGGGCATGAGATTCAGGGCAGGTGTTTGAGGGCATGAGATTCAATGCAGGATCTTCAGGACATGAGATTCAGGGAAGGAGATTCAGGGCATGAGATTCAGGGCAGGATTTTAAGGTCAGGAGATTCAGGGCAGGAGTTTCAGAGCATGAAATTCAGGATTGGTGTTTCAGGGTATGAGATTCAGGGCAGAAGATTCAGGGCAGGTGTTTCAGGGCATGAGATTCAGGGCAGGAGTTTCAGGTTAGGAGATTCAGGGCAGCAGTTTCAGGGCAGGAGTTTCAGGGCATGAGATTCAGGGAAGAAGAATCAGGGCATCAGATTCAGGACAGGGGTTCTGCACTGGAGATTCAGGGCAGCAGATTCAGGGCATGAGTTTCAGGGCAGGAGATTCAGGGCATGAGATTCATGAAAGGAGAATCAGGGCATCAGACTCAGGACAGGGGATTCTGCACTGGAGATTCAGGGCATGAGTTTCAGGGCAGGAGATTCAGGGCATGAGATTCAGGGCAGGAGATTCAGGGCAGGAGATTCAGGGCAGGAGATTCAGGCAGGAGTTTCAGGGCCTGAGATTCAGGGCATAAGATTCAGGGCAGGAGATTCAGAGCAGGAGTTTCAGGGCATGAGATTCAGGGCTGGATGTTCAGGGCAGGAGATTAAGGTCATGAGATAGGGGGCAGGTGTTTCACGGTATGAGATTCAGGGCAGGTGTTTCAGGGCATGAGATTCAGGGTAGGTTTTTCAGTGCATGAGATTCAGGGCAGGTGTTTCAGGGCCCAAGCTTCAGGGCAGGAGATTCAGGGCATGTGATTCAGCGCTGGAGTTTCAGTGCAGGAGTTTCAGGGCATGAGATTCAGGTAAGGAGATTCAGGGCAGGTGTTTCAGTGCATGAGATTCAGGGCAGGAGATTCAGGCAGGAGTTTCAGGGCCTGAGATTCAGGGCATAAGATTCAGGGCAGGAGATTCAGAGCAGGAGTTTCAGGGCATGAGATTCAGGGCTGGATGTTCAGGGCAGGAGATTAAGGTCATGAGATAGGGGGCAGGTGTTTCAGGGTATGAGATTCAGGGCAGGTGTTTCAGGGCATGAGATTCAGGGTAGGTTTTTCAGTGCATGAGATTCAGGGCAGGTGTTTCAGGGCCCAAGCTTCAGGGCAGGAGATTCAGGGCATGTGATTCAGCGCTGGAGTTTCAGTGCAGGAGTTTCAGGGCATGAGATTCAGGTAAGGAGATTCAGGGCATGAGATTCAGGGCAGGTGTTTCAGTGCATGAGATTCAGGGCAGGTGTTTCAGGGCAGGAGTTTCAGGGCAGGAGATTCAGGGCAGGAGATTCAGGGCAGGAGTTTCCGGGCATGAGATTTGTGCAGTTGTTTCAGGGCATGAAATTCAGGGGTAGAGATTCAGGGCAGGAGATTCCGGTCATGAGATAGGGTGCAGGAGTTTCAGGGCATGAGATTCAGGGAAGGTGTTTCAGGGAATGAGATTCAGAGCAGGATTTTCAGGGGATGAGATTCAGGGAAGGAGATTCAGGGCATGAGATTCAGGGCAGGAGTTTCTGCACAGGAGATTCAGGGCAGGAGTTTCAGGTCAGGAGATTCAGGGCAGGAGTTTCAGAGCATGAAATTCAGGATTGGTGTTTCAGGGGATGAGATTCAGGGAAGGAGATTCAGGGCAGGTGTTTCCGGGCATGAGATTCAGGGCAGGAGTTTCAGGTTAGGAGATTCAGGGCACGAGTTTCAGGGCAAGTGTATCAGGGGATGAGATTCAGGGCAGGAGATTCAGGGCAGGAGATTCAGGGCTGGAGTATCAGAGCAGGAGATTCAGGGCAGGAGATTCAGGCAGGAGTTTCAGGGCCTGAGATTCAGGGCATAAGATTCAGGGCAGGAGATTCAGAGCAGGAGTTTCAGGGCATGAGATTCAGGGCTGGATGTTCAGGGCAGGAGATTAAGGTCATGAGATAGGGGGCAGGTGTTTCAGGGTATGAGATTCAGGGCAGGTGTTTCAGGGCATGAGATTCAGGGTAGGTTTTTCAGTGCATGAGATTCAGGGCAGGTGTTTCAGGGCCCAAGCTTCAGGGCAGGAGATTCAGGGCATGTGATTCAGCGCTGGAGTTTCAGTGCAGGAGTTTCAGGGCATGAGATTCAGGTAAGGAGATTCAGGGCATGAGATTCAGGGCAGGTGTTTCAGTGCATGAGATTCAGGGCAGGTGTTTCAGGGCAGGAGTTTCAGGGCAGGAGATTCAGGGCAGGAGATTCAGGGCAGGAGTTTCCGGGCATGAGATTTGGGCAGTTGTTTCAGGGCATGAAATTCAGGGGTAGAGATTCAGGGCAGGAGATTCCGGTCATGAGATAGGGTGCAGGAGTTTCAGGGCATGAGATTCAGGGAAGGTGTTTCAGGGAATGAGATTCAGAGCAGGATTTTCAGGGGATGAGATTCAGGGAAGGAGATTCAGGGCATGAGATTCAGGGCAGGAGTTTCTGCACAGGAGATTCAGGGCAGGAGTTTCAGGTCAGGAGATTCAGGGCAGGAGTTTCAGAGCATGAAATTCAGGATTGGTGTTTCAGGGGATGAGATTCAGGGAAGGAGATTCAGGGCAGGTGTTTCCGGGCATGAGATTCAGGGCAGGAGTTTCAGGTTAGGAGATTCAGGGCACGAGTTTCAGGGCAAGTGTATCAGGGGATGAGATTCAGGGCAGGAGATTCAGGGCAGGAGATTCAGGGCTGGAGTATCAGAGCAGGAGTTTCAGGGCATGAGATTAAGGTAAGGAGATTCAGGGCATGAGATTCAGATAAGGAGATTCAGGGCATGAGATTCAGGGCAGGATTTTCAGGGCATGAGATTCAGGCAGGTGTTTCAGTGCATGAGATTCAGGGCAGGTGTTTCAGGGCAGGATTTTCAGGGCATGAGATTCAGGGCATGAGATTTAGGGCATGAGATTCAGGGCAGGTGTTTCTGCAAAGGAGATTCAGGGAGGAGTTTCAGGGCAGGAGTATCAGGGATTAAGATTCAGGGCAGGTGTTACAGGGAATGAGATTCAGGACTGGAGATTAAGGGCAGTTGTTTGAGGGCATGAGATTCAGGGCAGGAGATTCAGGGCTGGAGTATCAGAGCAGGAGTTTCAGGGCATGAGATTAAGGTAAGGAGATTCAGGGCATGAGATTCAGATAAGGAGATTCAGGGTATGAGATTCAGGGCAGGATTTTCAGGGCATGAGATTCAGGCAGGTGTTTCAGTGCATGAGATTCAGGGCAGGTGTTTCAGGGCAGGAATTTCAGGGCAGTTTTTTCAGTGCAGGAGATTCAGGGCAGGAGATTCAGGGCATGTGAATCAGAGCTGGAGTTTCAGAGCAGGAGTTTCAGGGCATGAGATTCAGGTAAGGTGTTTCAGTGCATGAGATTCAGGGCAGGTGTTTCAGGGCATGAGATTCAGGGCAGGTGTTTCAGGGCATGAGATTCAGGGTAGGAGATTCAGGGCAGGAGATTCAGGGCAGGAGATTCAGAGCAGGAGTTTCAGGGCATGAGATTCAGGGCATGAGATTCAGGGCATGATATTTAGGGCAGGTGTTTCTGCACAGGAGATTCAGGGCAGGAGTTTCAGGGCAGGAGTATCAGGGATTAAGATTTACGTAAGGAGATTCAGGGCTTGCGATTCAGGGCAGAATTTTCAGGGAATCATATTCAGGGCAGGTGTTTCAGGGAATGAGATTCAGGGCTGGAGATTAAGGGCAGTTGTTTGAGGGCATGCGATTTAGGGCAGGAGATTCAGGGCATGAGATTCAGGGCAGGAGATTCAGAGCAGGAGTTTCAGGGCATGAGATTAAGGTAAGGAGATTCAGGGCATGAGACTCAGATAAGGAGATTCAGGGCATGAGATTCAGGGCAGGTGTTTCAGGGCATGAGATTCAGGACAGCAGATTTAGGGCAGGAGATTCAGGGCAGGGGATTCAGGGCAGGTGTTTCAGCGCATGAGATACAATGCAGGAGTTTCGGGGCACGAGATTCAGGTAAGGAGATTCAGGGCATGAGATTCAGGGCAGTATTTTCAGGGCGTGAGTTTCAGGGCAGGCGTTTCAGGGCATGAGATTCAGGACAGCAGATTCAGCACAGTAGAATCAGGACAGGATTTTCAGGGCGTGAGATTCAGGGCATGAGATTCAGGACAGGAGATTCAGGGCAGGATTTTCAGGGCAGTTGTTTCAATGCATAAGATTCAGGACAGGAGATTCAGGGCAGGAGTTTCAGCGCAGGAGTTTCAGGGCATGAGATTCAGGGAAGAAGAATCAGGGCATCAGATTCAGGACAGGGTTTCTGCACTGGAGATTCAGGGCAGCAGATTCAGGGCATGAGTTTCAGGGCAGGAGATTCAGGGCATGAGATTCATGAAAGGAGAATCAGGGCATCAGACTCAGGACAGGGGATTCTGCACTGGAGATTCAGGGCATGAGTTTCAGGGCAGGAGATGCAGGGCATGAGATTCAGGGCATGAGATTCAGGGCAGGTGTTTCTGCACAGGAGATTCAGGGCAGGAGTTTCAGGGCAGGAGTATCAGGGATTAAGATTCACGTAAGGAGATTCAGGGTATGAGATTCAGGGCAGAATTTTCAGGGAATCATATTCAGGGCAGGTGTTTCAGGGAATGAGATTCAGGGCTGGAGATTAAGGGCAGTTGTTTGAGGGCATGAGATTTAGGGCAGGAGATTCAGGGCATGAGATTCAGGGCAGGAGATTCAGAGCAGGAGTTTCAGGGCATGAGATTAAGGTAAGGAGATTCAGGGCATGAGATTCAGATAAGGAGATTCAGGGCATGAGATTCAGGGCAGGTGTTTCAGGGCATGAGATTCAGGACAGCAGATTTAGGGCAGGAGATTCAGGGCAGGAGATTCAGGGCAGGATTTTCAGGGCAGTTGTTTCAATGCATAAGATTCAGGGCATAAGATTCAGGGCAGGAGATTCAGAGCAGGAGTTTCAGGGCATGAGATTCAGGGGATGAGATTCAGGGTAGGTGTTTCTGCACAGGAGATTCAGGGCAGGAGTTTCAGGTTAGGAGATTCAGGGCAGCAGTTTCAGGGCAGGATTTTCAGGGCATGAGATTCAGGGCAGGATTTTAAGGTCAGGAGATTCAGGGCAGGAGTTTCAGAGCATGAAATTCAGGATTGGTGTTTCAGGGTATGAGATTCAGGGCAGAAGATTCAGGGCAGGTGTTTCAGGGCATGAGATTCAGGGCAGGAGTTTCAGGTTAGGAGATTCAGGGCAGCAGTTTCAGGGCAGGAGTTTCAGGGCATGAGATTCAGGGAAGAAGAATCAGGGCATCAGATTCAGGACAGGGGTTCTGCACTGGAGATTCAGGGCAGCAGATTCAGGGCATGAGTTTCAGGGCAGGAGATTCAGGGCATGAGATTCATGAAAGGAGAATCAGGGCATCAGACTCAGGACAGGGGATTCTGCACTGGAGATTCAGGGCATGAGTTTCAGGGCAGGAGATTCAGGGCATGAGATTCAGGGCAGGAGATTCAGGGCAGGAGATTCAGGGCAGGAGATTCAGGCAGGAGTTTCAGGGCCTGAGATTCAGGGCATAAGATTCAGGGCAGGAGATTCAGAGCAGGAGTTTCAGGGCATGAGATTCAGGGCTGGATGTTCAGGGCAGGAGATTAAGGTCATGAGATAGGGGGCAGGTGTTTCAGGGTATGAGATTCAGGGCAGGTGTTTCAGGGCATGAGATTCAGGGTAGGTTTTTCAGTGCATGAGATTCAGGGCAGGTGTTTCAGGGCCCAAGCTTCAGGGCAGGAGATTCAGGGCATGTGATTCAGCGCTGGAGTTTCAGTGCAGGAGTTTCAGGGCATGAGATTCAGGTAAGGAGATTCAGGGCATGAGATTCAGGGCAGGTGTTTCAGTGCATGAGATTCAGGGCAGGTGTTTCAGGGCAGGAGTTTCAGGGCAGGAGATTCAGGGCAGGAGATTCAGGGCAGGAGTTTCCGGGCATGAGATTTGGGCAGTTGTTTCAGGGCATGAAATTCAGGGGTAGAGATTCAGGGCAGGAGATTCCGGTCATGAGATAGGGTGCAGGAGTTTCAGGGCATGAGATTCAGGGAAGGTGTTTCAGGGAATGAGATTCAGAGCAGGATTTTCAGGGGATGAGATTCAGGGAAGGAGATTCAGGGCATGAGATTCAGGGCAGGAGTTTCTGCATAGGAGATTCAGGGCAGGAGTTTCAGGTCAGGAGATTCAGGGCAGGAGTTTCAGAGCATGAAATTCAGGATTGGTGTTTCAGGGGATGAGATTCAGGGAAGGAGATTCAGGGCAGGTGTTTCCGGGCATGAGATTCAGGGCAGGAGTTTCAGGTTAGGAGATTCAGGGCACGAGTTTCAGGGCAAGTGTATCAGGGGATGAGATTCAGGGCAGGAGATTCAGGGCAGGAGATTCAGGGCTGGAGTATCAGAGCAGGAGTTTCAGGGCATGAGATTAAGGTAAGGAGATTCAGGGCATGAGATTCAGATAAGGAGATTCAGGGCAGGATTTTCAGGGCATGAGATTCAGGCAGGTGTTTCAGTGCATGAGATTCAGAGCAGGTGTTTCAGGGCAGGATTTTCAGGGCATGAGATTCAGGGCAGTTTTTTCAGTGCATGAGATTCAGGGCAGGAGTTTCAGGGCATGAGATTCAGGACGAGAGATTCAGGGCCGGAGATTCAGGGCAGGATTTTCAGGGCAGTTGTTTCAGTGCAAAAGATTCAGGGCATAAGATTCAGGGCAGGAGATTCAGAGCAGGAGTTTCAGGGCATGAGATTCAGGGCATGAGATTTAGGGCATGAGATTCAGGGCAGGTGTTTCTGCAAAGGAGATTCAGGGAGGAGTTTCAGGGCAGGAGTATCAGGGATTAAGATTCAGGGCAGGTGTTTCAGGGAATGAGATTCAGGACTGGAGATTAAGGGCAGTTGTTTGAGGGCATGAGATTCAGGGCAGGAGATTCAGGGCTGGAGTATCAGAGCAGGAGTTTCAGGGCATGAGATTAAGGTAAGGAGATTCAGGGCATGAGATTCAGATAAGGAGATTCAGGGTATGAGATTCAGGGCAGGATTTTCAGGGCATGAGATTCAGGCAGGTGTTTCAGTGCATGAGATTCAGGGCAGGAGATTCAGGGCAGGAGATTCAGAGCAGGAATTTCAGGGCATGAGATTCAGGGCATGAGATTCAGGGCATGATATTTAGGGCAGGTGTTTCTGCACAGGAGATTCAGGGCAGGAGTTTCAGGGCAGGAGTATCAGGGATTAAGATTTACGTAAGGAGATTCAGGGCTTGAGATTCAGGGCAGAATTTTCAGGGAATCATATTCAGGGCAGGTGTTTCAGGGAATGAGATTCAGGGCTGGAGATTAAGGGCAGTTGTTTGAGGGCATGCGATTTAGGGCAGGAGATTCAGGGCATGAGATTCAGGGCAGGAGATTCAGAGCAGGAGTTTCAGGGCATGAGATTAAGGTAAGGAGATTCAGGGCATGAGACTCAGATAAGGAGATTCAGGGCATGAGATTCAGGGCAGGTGTTTCAGGGCATGAGATTCAGGACAGCAGATTTAGGGCAGGAGATTCAGGGCAGGGGATTCAGGGCAGGTGTTTCAGCGCATGAGATACAATGCAGGAGTTTCGGGGCACGAGATTCAGGTAAGGAGATTCAGGGCATGAGATTCAGGGCAGTATTTTCAGGGCGTGAGTTTCAGGGCAGGCGTTTCAGGGCATGAGATTCAGGACAGTAGATTCAGCGCAGTAGAATCAGGACAGGATTTTCAGGGCGTGAGATTCAGGGCAGGAGTTTCAGGGCATGAGATTCAGGACAGGAGATTCAGGGCAGGATTTTCAGGGCAGTTGTTTCAATGCATAAGATTCAGGGCATAAGATTCAGGGCAGGAGATTCAGAGCAGGAGTTTCAGGGCATGAGATTCAGGGCATGAGATTCAGGGTAGGTGTTTCTGCACAGGAGATTCAGGGCAGGAGTTTCAGGTTAGGAGATTCAGGGCAGCAGTTTCAGGGCAGGAGTTTCAGGGCATGAGATTCAGGGAAGAAGAATCAGGGCATCAGATTCAGGACAGGGTTTCTGCACTGGAGATTCAGGGCAGCAGATTCAGGGCATGAGTTTCAGGGCAGGAGATTCAGGGCATGAGATTCATGAAAGGAGAATCAGGGCATCAGACTCAGGACAGGGGATTCTGCACTGGAGATTCAGGGCATGAGTTTCAGGGCAGGAGATTCAGGGCATGAGATTCAGGGCATGAGATTCAGGGCAGGTGTTTCTGCAGAGGAGATTCAGGGCAGGAGTTTCAGGGCAGGAGTATCAGGGATTAAGATTCACGTAAGGAGATTCAGGGTATGAGATTCAGGGCAGAATTTTCAGGGAATCATATTCAGGGCAGGTGTTTCAGGGAATGAGATTCAGGGCTGGAGATTAAGGGCAGTTGTTTGAGGGCATGAGATTTAGGGCAGGAGATTCAGGGCATGAGATTCAGGGCAGGAGATTCAGAGCAGGAGTTTCAGGGCATGAGATTAAGGTAAGGAGATTCAGGGCATGAGATTCAGATAAGGAGATTCAGGGCATGAGATTCAGGGCAGGTGTTTCAGGGCATGAGATTCAGGACAGCAGATTTAGGGCAGGAGATTCAGGGCAGGAGATTCAGGGCAGGATTCTCAGGGCAGTTGTTTCAATGCATAAGATTCAGGGCATAAGATTCAGGGCAGGAGATTCAGAGCAGGAGTTTCAGGGCATGAGATTCAGGGCATGAGATTCAGGGTAGGTGTTTCTGCACAGGAGATTCAGGGCAGGAGTTTCAGGTTAGGAGATTCAGGGCAGCAGTTTCAGGGCAGGAGTTTCAGGGCATGAGATTCAGGGAAGAAGAATCAGGGCATCAGATTCAGGACAGGGTTTCTGCACTGGAGATTCAGGGCAGCAGATTCAGGGCATGAGTTTCAGGGCCTGAGATTCAGGGCATAAGATTCAGGGCAGGAGATTCAGAGCAGGAGTTTCAGGGCATGAGATTCAGGGCTGGATGTTCAGGGCAGGAGATTCAGGTCATGAGATAGGGGGCAGGAGTTTCAGGGCATGAGATTCAGGGCAGGTGTTTGAGGGCATGAGATTCAATGCAGGATCTTCAGGGCATGAGATTCAGGGAAGGAGATTCAGGGCGTGAGATTCAGGGCAGGTGTTTCAGGCATGAGATTCAATGCAGGAGTTTCAGAGCATGAAATTCAGGACAGGTGTTTCAGGGGATGAGATTCAGGGCAGGTGTTTCAGGGCATGAGATTCAGGGAAGGAGTTTCAGGTCAAGAGATTCAGGGCAGGAGTTTCAGGGCAGGATTATCAGGGCATGAGATTCAGGTAAGGAGATTCAGGGCAGGATATTCAGGGAACCAGATTCAGGGGAGTTGTTTAAGGTCATGAGATTCAGGGCAGAAGATTCAGGGCTTGTGACTCAGGGCTGGAGTTTCAGAGCAGGAGTTTCAGGGCATGAGATTCAGTTAAGGATATTCAGGGCATGAGATTCAGGGCAGGATTTTCAGGGCATGAGATTCAGGGCAGGTGTTTCAGTGCATGAGATTCAGGGCAGGTGTTTCAGGGTATGAGATTCAGGGCAGGTGTTTCAGGGCATGAGATACAGGGTAGGTTTTTCAGTGTATGAGATTCAGGGCAGGTGTTTCAGGTCCCAAGCTTCAGGGCAGGAGATTCAGGGCATGTGATTCAGGGCTGGAGTTTCAGTGCAGGAGTTTCAGGGCATGAGATTCAGGTCAGGAGTTTCAGGTTAGGAGATTCAGGGCAGGAGTTTCAGGGCAGGATTATCAGGGCATGAGATTCAAGTAAGGAGATTCAGGGCAGGATATTCAGGGCATGAGATTCAGGACAGGTGTTTCAGGGCATGAGATTCAGGGCAGGAGTTTCAGAGCATGAGATTCAGGGCAGGTGTTTCGGGCATGAGATTCAATGCAGGAGTTTCAGAGCATGAAATTCAGGACAGGTGTTTCAGGGGATGAGATTCAGGGCTGGTGTTTCAGGGCATGAGATTCAGGGCAGGAGTTTCAGGTTAGGAGATTCAGGGCAGGAGTTTCAGGGCAGGATTATCAGGGCATGAGATTCAGGTAAGGAGATTCAGGGCAGGATATTCAGGGAACCAGATTCAGGGCAGGTGTTTCAGGGCATGAGATTCAGAGCAGGAGATTCAGGGCAGGAGGTTCAGGGGAGTTGTTTAAGGTCATGAGATTCAGGGCAGGAGATTCAGGGCAGGATTTTCAGGGCATGAGATTCAGGGCATGAGATTCAGGGCATGAGATTCAGGGCAGGTGTTTCAGGGCAGGAGATTCAGGGCAGGAGATTCAGGGCAGGAGTTTCAGGGCATGAGATTCAGGGAAGGAGATTCAGGGCATGAGTTTCAGGGCATGAGATTCAGGGCAGGAGTTTCTGCACAGGAGATTCAGGGCAGGAGTTTCAGGTCAGGAGATTCAGGGCAGGAGTTTCAGAGCATGACATTCAGGATTGGTGTTTCAGGGGATGAGTTTCAGGTTAGGAGATTCAGGGCACGAGTTTCAGGGCAAGTGTATCAGGGGATGAGATTCAGGGCAGGAGATTCAGGGCTGGAGTATCAGAGCAGGAGTTTCAGGGCATGAGATTAAGGTAAGGAGATTCAGGGCATGAGATTCAGATAAGGAGATTCAGGGCATGAGATTCAGGGCAGGATTTTCAGTGCATGAGATTCAGGGCAGGTGTTTCAGGGCAGGATTTTCAGGGCATGAGATTCAGGTAAGGTGTTTCAGTGCATGAGATTCAGGGCAGGTGTTTCAGGGCATGAGATTCAGGGTAGCTGTTTCAGGGCATGAGATTCAGGACAGGAGATTCAGGGCATGAGATTCAGGACAGGATTTTCAGGGCAGTTGTTTCAGTGCATAAGATTCAGGGCATAAGATTCAGGGCAGGAGATTCAGGGCAGGAGATTCAGGGCAGGAGATTCAGAGCAGGAGTTTCAGGGCATGAGATTCAGGGCATGAGATTCAGGGCAGGTGTTTCTGCACAGGAGATTCAGGGCAGGAGTTTCAGGGCAGGAGTATCAGGGATTAAGATTCACGTAAGTTGATTCAGGGCTTGAGATTCAGGGCAGAATTTTCAGGGAATCATATTCAGGGCAGGTGTTTCAGGGAATGAGATTCAGGGCTGGAGATTAAGGGCAGTTGTTTGAGGGCATGAGATTCAGGGCAGGAGATTCTGGGCAGGAGATTCAGGCTGGAGTATCAGAGCAGGAGTTTCATGGCATGAGATTCAGGTAAGGAGATTCAGGGCAGGAGATTCAGGGCAGGATTTTCAGGGCTGTTGTTTCAGTGCATAAGATTCAGGGCATATGATTCAGGGCAGGAGATTCAGAGCTGGAGCTTCAGGGCATGAGATTCAGGGCATGAGATTCAGGGTAGGTGTTTCTGCACAGGAGATTCAGGGCAGGAGTTTCAGGGCAGGAGTATCAGGGATTAAGATTCACGTAAGGAGATTCAGGGCATGAGATTCAGGGCAGAATTTTCAGGGAATCATATTCAGGGCAGGTGTTTCAGGGAATGAGATTCAGCGCTGGAGATTAAGGGCAGTTGTTTGAGGGCATGAGATTCAGGGCAGGAGATTCAGGGCTGGAGTATCAGAGCAGGAGTTTCAGGGCATGAGATTAAGGCAAGGAGATTCAGGGCATGAGATTCAGATAAGGAGATTCAGGGCATGAGATTCAGGGCAGGATTTTCAGGGCATGAGATTCAGGCAGGTGTTCCAGTGCATGAGATTCAGGGCAGGTGTTTCAGGGCAGGTGTTTCAGGGCAGGAATTTCAGGGCATGAGATTCAGGGCAGTTTTTTCAGTGCATGAGAATCAGGACAGGAGATTCAGGGCAGGAGATTCAGGCTGGAGTATCAGAGCAGGAGTTTCAGGGCATGAGATTCAGGTAAGGAGATTCAGGGCAGGATTTTCAGGGCAGTTGTTTCAGTGCATAAGATTCAGGGCATATGATTCAGGGCAGGAGATTCAGAGCAGGAGTTTCAGGGCATGAGATTCAGGGAAGGAGATTCAGGGCAAGAGATTCTGGGCAGGATTTTACGGGCATGAGATTCAGGGCATGTGATTCAGGCCATGAGATTCAGGGCAGCAGTTTCATGGCATGAGATTCCGGGTAGGAGCTTCAGTGCATGACATTCAGCGGATGTGTTTCAGGGCATGAGATTCAATGCAGTGGTTTCAGGGCATGAGTTTCAATGCAGTGGTTTCAGGGCATGATATTCAGTACAGGAGTTTCAGGGCCTGAGATTCACAGAAGGAGTTTCAGGGCATGAGATTCAGGGCAGGAGTTTCCGGGCATGAAATTCAGGCAGTTGTTTCAGGGCATGAAATTAAGGGGTGGAGATTCAGGGCAGGAGATTCAGGTCATGAGATAGGGGCCCGAGTTTCAGGGCATGAGATTCTGGGAAGGTGTTTCAGGGCATGAGATTCAGAGCAGGATTTTCAGGGCATGAGATTCAGGGCAGGATTTTCAGGTCAGGAGATTCAGGGCAGGAGTTTCAGAGCATGAAATTCAGGATTGGTGTTTCAGGGGATGAGATTCAGGGCAGAAGATTCAGGGCAGGTGTTTCAGGGCATGAGATTCAGGGCAGGAGTTTCAGGTTAGCAGATTCAGGGCAGCAGTTTCAGGGCAGGAGTTTCAGGGCATGAGATTCAGGGAAGAAGAATCAGGGCATCAGATTCAGGACAGGGTTTCTGCACTGGAGATTCAGGGCAGCAGATTCAGGGCATGAGTTTCAGGGCAGGAGATTCAGGGCATGAGATTCATGAAAGGAGAATCAGGGCATCAGACTCAGGACAGGGGATTCTGCACTGGAGATTCAGGTCATGAGTTTCAGGGCAGGAGATTCAGGGCATGAGATTCAGGGCAGGAGATTCAGGCAGGAGTTTCAGGGCCTGAGATTCAGGGCATAAGATTCAGGGCAGGAGATTCAGAGCAGGAGTTTCAGGGCATGAGATTCAGGGCTGGATGTTCAGGGCAGGAGATTCAGGTCATGAGATAGGGGGCAGGAGTTTCAGGGCATGAGATTCAGGGCAGGTGTTTGAGGGCATGAGATTCAATGCAGGATCTTCAGGGCATGAGATTCAGGGAAGGAGATTCAGGGCATGAGATTCAGGGCAGGTGTTTCAGGCATGAGATTCAATGCAGGAGTTTCAGAGCATGAAATTCAGGACAGGTGTTTCAGAGGATGAGATTCAGGGCAGGTGTTTCAGGGCATGAGATTCAGGGAAGGAGTTTCAGGTTAGGAGATTCAGGGCAGGAGTTTCAGGGCAGGATTATCAGGGCATGAGATTCAGGTAAGGAGATTCAGGGCAGGATATTCAGGGAACCAGATTCAGGGGAGTTGTTTAAGGTCATGAGATTCAGGGCAGAAGATTCAGGTCTTGTGACTCAGGGCTGGAGTTTCAGAGCAGGAGTTTCAGTGCATGAGATTCAGATAAGGAGATTCAGGGCATGAGATTCAGGGCAGGATTTTCAGGGCATGAGATTCAGGGCAGGTGTTTCAGTGCATGAGATTCAGGGCAGGTGTTTCAGGGTATGAGATTCAGGGCAGGTGTTTCAGGGCATGAGATTCAGGGTAGGTTTTTCAGTGCATGAGATTCAGGGCAGGTGTTTCAGGGCCCAAGCTTCAGGGCAGGAGATTCAGGGCATGTGATTCAGCGCTGGAGTTTCAGTGCAGGAGTTTCAGGGCATGAGATTCAGGTAAGGAGATTCAGGGCATGAGATTCAGGGCAGGTGTTTCAGTGCATGAGATTCAGGGCAGGTGTTTCAGGGCAGGAGTTTCAGGGCATGTGATTCAGCGCTGGAGTTTCAGTGCAGGAGTTTCAGGGCATGAGATTCAGGTAAGGAGATTCAGGGCATGAGATTCAGAGCATGTGATTCAGGGCTGGAGTTTCAGTGCAGGAGTTTCAGGGCATGAGATTCAGGTAAGGAGATTCAGGGCATGAGATTCAGGGCAGAATTTTCACGGCATGAGATTCAGGGCAGTTGTTTCAGGGCATGAAATTCAGGGGTAGAGATTCAGGGCAGGAGATTCCGGTCATGAGATAGGGTGCAGGAGTTTCAGGGCATGAGATTCAGGGAAGGTGTTTCAGGGAATGAGATTCAGAGCAGGATTTTCAGGGGATGAGATTCAGGGAAGGAGATTCAGGGCATGAGATTCAGGGCAGGAGTTTCTGCACAGGAGATTCAGGGCAGGAGTTTCAGGTCAGGAGATTCAGGGCAGGAGTTTCAGAGCATGAAATTCAGGATTGGTGTTTCAGGGGATGAGATTCAGGGAAGGAGATTCAGGGCAGGTGTTTCAGGGCATGAGATTCAGGGCAGGAGTTTCAGGTTAGGAGATTCAGGGCACGAGTTTTAGGGCAAGTGTATCAGGGGATGAGATTCAGGGCAGGAGATTCAGGGCAGGAGATTCAGGGCTGGAGTATCAGAGCAGGAGTTTCAGGGCATGAGATTAAGGTAAGGAGATTCAGGGCATGAGATTCAGATAAGGAGATTCAGGGCATGAGATTCAGGGCAGGATTTTCAGGGCATGAGATTCAGGCAGGTGTTTCAGTGCATGAGATTCAGGGCAGGTTTTTCAGGGCAGGATTTTCAGGGCATGAGATTCAGGGCAGTTTTTTCAGTGCATGAGATTCAGGGCAGGAGTTTCAGGGCATGAGATTCAGGACGAGAGATTCAGGGCAGGAGATTCAGGGCAGGATTTTCAGGGCAGTTGTTTCAGTGCAAAAGATTCAGGGCATAAGATTCAGGGCAGGAGATTCAGAGCAGGAGTTTCAGGGCATGAGATTCAGGGCATGAGATTTAGGGCATGAGATTCAGGGCAAGTGTTTCTGCAAAGGAGATTCAGGGAGGAGTTTCAGGGCAGGAGTATCAGGGATTAAGATTCAGGGCAGGTGTTTCAGGGAATGAGATTCAGGACTGGAGATTAAGGGCAGTTGTTTGAGGGCATGAGATTCAGGGCAGGAGATTCAGGGCTGGAGTATCAGAGCAGGAGTTTCAGGGCATGAGATTAAGGTAAGGAGATTCAGGGCATGAGATTCAGATAGGAGATTCAGGGTATGAGATTCAGGGCAGTATTTTCAGGGCATGAGATTCAGGCAGGTGTTTCAGTGCATGAGATTCAGGGCAGGTGTTTCAGGGCAGGAATTTCAGGGCAGTTTTTTCAGTGCATGAGATTCAGGGCAGGAGATTCAGGGCAGGAGATTCAGGGCATGTGAATCAGAGCTGGAGTTTCAGAGCAGGAGTTTCAGGGCATGAGATTCAGGTAAGGTGTTTCAGTGCATGAGATTCAGGGCAGGTGTTTCAGGGCATGAGATTCAGGGCAGGAGATTCAGGGCAGGAGATTCAGGGCAGGAGATTCAGAGCAGGAGTTTCAGGGCATGAGATTCAGGGCATGAGATTCAGGGCATGATATTTAGGGCAGGTGTTTCTGCACAGGAGATTCAGGGCAGGAGTTTCAGGGCAGGAGTATCAGGGATTAAGATTTACGTAAGGAGATTCAGGGCTTGAGATTCAGGGCAGAATTTTCAGGGAATCATATTCAGGGCAGGTGTTTCAGGGAATGAGATTCAGGGCTGGAGATTAAGGGCAGTTGTTTGAGGGCATGCGATTTAGGGCAGGAGATTCAGGGCATGAGATTCAGGGCAGGAGATTCAGAGCAGGAGTTTCAGGGCATGAGATTAAGGTAAGGAGATTCAGGGCATGAGACTCAGATAAGGAGATTCAGGGCATGAGATTCAGGGCAGGTGTTTCAGGGCATGAGATTCAGGACAGCAGATTTAGGGCAGGAGATTCAGGGCAGGGGATTCAGGGCAGGTGTTTCAGCGCATGAGATACAATGCAGGAGTTTCGGGGCACGAGATTCAGGTAAGGAGATTCAGGGCAGTATTTTCAGGGCGTGAGTTTCAGGGCAGGCGTTTCAGGGCATGAGATTCAGGACAGTAGATTCAGCGCAGTAGAATCAGGACAGGATTTTCAGGGCGTGAGATTCAGGGCAGGAGTTTCAGGGCATGAGATTCAGGACAGGAGATTCAGGGCAGGATTTTCAGGGCAGTTGTTTCAATGCATAAGATTCAGGGCATAAGATTCAGGGCAGGAGATTCAGAGCAGGAGTTTCAGGGCATGAGATTCAGGGCATGAGATTCAGGGTAGGTGTTTCTGCACAAGAGATTCAGGGCAGGAGTTTCAGGTTAGGAGATTCAGGGCAGCAGTTTCAGGGCAGGAGTTTCAGGGCATGAGATTCAGGGAAGAAGAATCAGGGCATCAGATTCAGGACAGGGTTTCTGCACTGGAGATTCAGGGCAGCAGATTCAGGGCATGAGTTTCAGGGCAGGAGATTCAGGGCATGAGATTCATGAAAGGAGAATCAGGGCATCAGACTCAGGACAGGGGATTCTGCACTGGAGATTCAGGGCATGAGTTTCAGGGCAGGAGATTCAGGGCATGAGATTCAGGGCATGAGATTCAGGGCAGGTGTTTCTGCACAGGAGATTCAGGGCAGGCGTTTCAGGGCAGGAGTATCAGGGATTAAGATTCACGTAAGGAGATTCAGGGTATGAGATTCAGGGCAGAATTTTCAGGGAATCATATTCAGGGCAGGTGTTTCAGGGAATGAGATTCAGGGCTGGAGATTAAGGGCAGTTGTTTGAGGGCATGAGATTTTGGGCAGGAGATTCAGGGCATGAGATTCAGGGCAGGAGATTCAGAGCAGGAGTTTCAGGGCATGAGATTAAGGTAAGGAGATTCAGGGCATGAGATTCAGATAAGGAGATTCAGGGCATGAGATTCAGGGCAGGTGTTTCAGGGCATGAGATTCAGGACAGCAGATTTAGGGCAGGAGATTCAGGGCAGGAGATTCAGGGCAGGATTTTCAGGGCAGTTGTTTCAATGCATAAGATTCAGGGCATAAGATTCAGGGCAGGAGACTCAGAGCAGGAGTTTCAGGGCATGAGATTCAGGGCATGAGATTCAGGGTAGGTGTTTCTGCACAGGAGATTCAGGGCAGGAGTTTCAGGTAGGAGATTCAGGGCAGCAGTTTCAGGGCAGGAGTTTCAGGGCATGAGATTCAGGGAAGAAGAATCAGGGCATCAGATTCAGGACAGGGGTTCTGCACTGGAGATTCAGGGCAGCAGATTCAGGGCATGAGTTTCAGGGCAGGAGATTCAGGGCATGAGATTCATGAAAGGAGAATCAGGGCATCAGACTCAGGACAGGGGATTCTGCACTGGAGATTCAGGGCATGAGTTTCAGGGCAGGAGATTCAGGGCATGAGATTCAGGGCAGGAGATTCAGGGCAGGAGATTCAGGGCAGGAGATTCAGGCAGGAGTTTCAGGGCCTGAGATTCAGGGCATAAGATTCAGGGCAGGAGATTCAGAGCAGGAGTTTCAGGGCATGAGATTCAGGGCTGGATGTTCAGGGCAGGAGATTCAGGTCATGAGATAGGGGGCAGGAGTTTCAGGGCATGAGATTCAGGGCAGGTGTTTGAGGGCATGAGATTCAATGCAGGATCTTCAGGGCATGAGATTCAGGGAAGGAGATTCAGGGCATGAGATTCAGGGCAGGTGTTTCAGGCATGAGATTCAATGCAGGAGTTTCAGAGCATGAAATTCAGGACAGGTGTTTCAGGGGATGAGATTCAGGGCAGGTGTTTCAGGGCATGAGATTCAGGGAAGGAGTTTCAGGTCAAGAGATTCAGGGCAGGAGTTTCAGGGCAGGATTATCAGGGCATGAGATTCAGGTAAGGAGATTCAGGGCAGGATATTCAGGGAACCAGATTCAGGGGAGTTGTTTACGGTCATGAGATTCAGGGCAGAAGATTCAGGGCTTGTGACTCAGGGCTGGAGTTTCAGAGCAGGAGTTTCAGGGCATGAGATTCAGATAAGGATATTCAGGGCATGAGATTCAGGGCAGGATTTTCAGGGCATGAGATTCAGGGCAGGTGTTTCAGTGCATGAGATTCAGGGCAGGTGTTTCAGGGTATGAGATTCAGGGCAGGTGTTTCAGGGCATGAGATACAGGGTAGGTTTTTCAGTGCATGAGATTCAGGGCAGGTGTTTCAGGTCCCAAGCTTCAGGGCAGGAGATTCAGGGCATGTGATTCAGGGCTGGAGTTTCAGTGCAGGAGTTTCAGGGCATGAGATTCAGGTAAGGAGATTCAGGGCATGAGATTGAGGGCAGAATTTTCACGGTATGAGATTCAGGGCAGGTGTTTCAGTGCATGAGATTCAGGGCAGGTATTTCAGGGCAGGAGTTTCAGGGCAGGAGATTCAGGGCAGGAGATTCAGGGCAGGAGATTCCGGTCATGAGATAGGGTGCAGGAGTTTCAGGGCATGAGATTCAGGAAGGTGTTTCAGGGAATGAGATTCAGAGCAGGATTTTCAGGGGATGAGCTTCAGGGAAGGAGATTCAGGGCATGAGATTTAGGGCAGGAGTTTCAGGTCAGGAGATTCAGGGCACGAGTTTCAGGCAAGTGTATCAGGGGATGAGATTCAGGGCAGGAGATTCAGGGCATGAGATTCAGGGCTGGAGTATCAGAGCAGGAGTTTAAGGGCATGAGATTCAAGTAAGGAGATTCAGGGCAGGATATTCAGGGCAGGTGTTTCGGGCATTAGATTCAATGCAGGAGTTTCAGAGCATGAAATTCAGGACAGGTGTTTCAGGGGATGAGATCAGGGCTGGTGTTTCAGGGCATGAGATTCAGGTCAGGAGTTTCAGGTTAGGAGATTCAGGGCAGGAGTTTCAGGGCAGGATTATCAGGGCATGAGATTCAAGTAAGGAGATTCAGGGCAGGATATTCAGGGCATGAGATTCAGGACAGGTGTTTCAGGGCATGAGATTCAGGGCAGGAGTTTCAGAGCATGAGATTCAGGGCAGGTGTTTCGGGCATGAGATTCAATGCAGGAGTTTCAGAGCATGAAATTCAGGACAGGTGTTTCAGGGATGAGATTCAGGGCTGGTGTTTCAGGGCATGAGATTCAGGGCAGGAGTTTCAGGTTAGGAGATTCAGGGCAGGAGTTTCAGGGCAGGATTATCAGGGCATGAGATTCAGGTAAGGAGATTCAGGGCAGGATATTCAGGGAACCAGATTCAGGGCAGGTGTTTCAGGGCATGAGATTCAGAGCAGGAGATTCAGGGCAGGAGGTTCAGGGGAGTTGTTTAAGGTCATGAGATTCAGGGCAGGAGATTCAGGGCAGGATTTTCAGGGCATGAGATTCAGGGCAGGTGTTTCAGGGCAGGAGATTCAGGGCATAAGATTCAGGGCAGGAGATTCAGAGCAGGAGTTTCAGGGCATGAGATTCAGGGCATGAGATTCAGGGTAGGTGTTTCTGCACAGGAGATTCAGGGCAGGAGTTTCAGGTTAGGAGATTCAGGGCAGCAGTTTCAGGGCAGGAGTTTCAGGGCATGAGATTCAGGGAAGAAGAATCAGGGCATCAGACTCAGGACAGGGTTTCTGCACTGGAGATTCAGGGCAGCAGATTCAGGGCATGAGTTTCAGGGCAGGAGATTCAGGGCATGAGATTCAGGGCAGGTGTTTCTGCACAGGAGATTCAGGGCAGAGTTTCAGGGCAGGAGTATCAGGGATTAAGATTCACGTAAGGAGATTCAGGGTATGAGATTCAGGACAGAATTTTCAGGGAATCATA
>NW_027277956.1:0-22262 GCF_030028105.1 Mobula birostris
GGGAATGTCGACACTCTCCTCTGACGGAGGGACACGGGGAATGTGGACACTCCTCTGACGGAGGGACACAGGGAATGTGGGCTCTCCTTTCTGACGGAGGAACGCAGGGAATGTCGACACTCCCCTCTGACGGAGGGACACGGGGAATGTGGGCACTCCCCTCTGACAGAGGGACACGGGGAATGTGGACTCTACTCTGACGGAGGGACACAGGGAATGTCGATACTTCCTTCCGACAGTGGGACACAGGGAATTTGGACACTCCTCTGACGGAGGGGTACGAGGAATGTCGACAGTCCCCTCTAGCGGAGGGACACGGGAAATGTGGACACTCCCCTCTGATGGAAGGACACGGGAACGTGGATTCTACACTGACGGAGGGACACAGGGAATGTGGACACTCCTCTGACGGAGGGACACAGGGAATGTTGACACTCCCCTCTGACGGAGGGAGACGGGGAATGTCAACACCCCCATCTGACGGAGGGACACGGGGAATGTGGACACGCCCCTTGACGGAGGGACACAGGGAATATCGGCACTCCCCTCTGACGGAGGGACACAGGGAATGTGGACACTCCTCTGATGGAGGGAAACAGGGAATGTCAACACTCCCCTCTGACGGAGGGTCACGGAGAATGTCGACAATCCTCTGACGTGGGACACAGGGAATTTCGACACTCCCCTCTGACGGAGGGACACGGGGAATGAGGACACTCCTCTGACGCAGGGACACAGGGAATGTCCACATGCCTCTGACGGAGGGACAGAGGAAATGTCAACACTCCCCTCTGATGGAGGGACACAGGGAATATGGGCACTCCCCTCTGACAGAGGGACACGGGGAATGTGGACGCTACTCTGACGGAGGGACACAGCGAATGTCGATAGTTCCCTCCAGCGGAGGGACACAGGGAATGTGGACACTCCTCTGACGGAGGGACACGGGGAATGTCGACACTCCCCTCTGACGGAGGGACACAGGGAATGAGGACACTCCTCTGACGGAGGGACACGGGGAATGTGGACACTCGTCTGACGGAGGGACACAGGGAAAGTGGACACTCCCCTCTGATGGAGTGACACGGGAATGTGGATTCTACACTGACGGAGGGACACAGGGAATGTGGACACTCCTCTGACGGAGGGACACAGGGAATGTTGACACTCGCCTCTGACGGAGGGACACGGGGAATGTGGACACTCCTCTGATGGAGGGACACGGGGAATGTAGACAATCCTCTCACGGAGGGACACAGGGAATGTCAACACTCTCCTCTGACGGAGGGACACGGGGAATGTGGATACCCCTGTGACGCAGGGACACAGGGAATGTGGACACTCCCCTCTGACCGAGGGACACCGGGAATGTGGACTCTACTCTGACGGAGGGACACAGGGAATGTAGACAATCCTCTCACGGAGGGACACAGGGAATGTCAACACTCTCCTCTGACGGAGGGACACGGGGAATGTGGACACTCCTCTGACGGAGGGACCCAGGGAGTGTCGACATTCCTCTGACGGAGGGACACGGGGAATGTGGACACTCCTCTGATATAGGGACACAGGGAATGTGGACAGTCCTCTGACGGAGGGACACGGGGAAAGTGGGCACTCCCCTCTGACGGAGGGTCACGGGGAATGTGGACACTCCTCTGACGGAGGAACACAGGGAATGTCGACACTCTCCTCTGACGGAGGGACACGGGGAATGTGGACACTCCTCTGACGGAGGGACACAGGGAATGTCGACATCCCTCTGACGGAGGGACACAGGGAATGTCGACATCCCTCTGACGGAGGGACACAGGGAATGTCGACACAACCCTCTGACGGAGGGACACAGGGAATGTCGACACTCCCCTCTGATGGAGGGTCACAGGGAATGTCGATACTCCCCTCTGACGGAGGGACACGGGGAATGTGGATACTCCCCTCTGACGGAGGGACACGGGGAATGTGGACACCCCTCTGACGCAGGGACACAGGGAATGTGGACACTCCCCTCTGACAGAGGGACACGGGGAATGTGGACTCTACTCTGACAGAGGGACACAGGGAATGTGGACACTCCTCTGATGGATGGACACAGCGAATGTCGCCCCCCCCCCTTCTGACGGAGGGACACGGGGAATGTGGCACTCCTCTAATAGAGGGACACAGGGAATGTGGACAGTCCTCTGACGGACGGACGCGGGGAAAGTGGGCACTCCCCTCTGACGGAGGGTCACAGGGAATGTGGACACTCCCCTCTGATGGAGGGTCACAGGGAATGTCGACACTCCCACCTGATGGAGGGACACGGGGAATGTGAATACTCCCCTCTGACGGAGGGACACAGGGAATGTGGACACTGCTCTGATGGATGGACACAGGGAATGTCGACACCCCCCTCTGACGGAGGGACACAGGGAATGTGGACATTCCTCTGACAGAGGGACACAGGGAATGTGGACACTCCTCTGACAGAGGGACACAGGGAATGTGGACACTCCCCTCTGACGGAGGGACACGGGGAATGTGGCACTCCTCTGATAGAGGGACACAGGGAATGTGGACAGTCCTCTGACGGAGGGAGACAGGGAATGTGGACCCTCCTCTCACGGAGGGACACAGGGAATGTCGACAATCTCCTCTGACGGAGGGACACGGGGAATGTGGACACTCCTCTGACTGAAGGACACGAGGAATGTGGACACTCGTCTGACGGAGGGACACAGGGAAAGTGGACACTCCCCTCTGATGGAGGGACACGGGAATGTGGATTCTACTCTGACGGAGGGACACAGGGAATGTGGACACTCCTCTGACGGAGGGACACAGGGAATGTTGACACTCACCTCTGATGGAGGGACACGGGGAATGTCAGCACCCCCATCTGACGGAGGGACGCAGGGAATGTGGACACTCCTCTGACGGAGGAACAAGGGGAAAGTTGACACGCCCCTTGACGGAGGGACACAGGGAATGTGGACACTCCTCTGATGGAGGGACACGGGGAATGTAGACAATCCTCTCACGGAGGGACACAGGGAATGTCAACACTCTCCTCTGACGGAGGGACACAGGGAATGTGGACACTCCTCTGACGGAGGGACCCAGGGAGTGTCGACATTCCTCTGATGGAGGGACACAGGGAATGTAGACAATCCTCTCACGGAGGGACACAGGGAATGTCAACACTCTCCTCTGACGGAGGGACACGGGGAATGTGGACACTCCTCTGACGGAGGGACCCAGGGAGTGTCGACATTCCTCTGATGGACGGACACAGGGAATGTGGACACTCCTCTGATGGAGGGACACAGGGAATGTGGACAGTCCTCTGACGGAGGGACACGGGGAAAGTGGGCACTCCCCTCTGACGGAGGGTCACGGGGAATGTGGACACTCCTCTGACGGAGAACACAGGGAATGTCGACAATCCCCTCTGATGGAGGGTCACAGGGAATGTCGACAATCCCCTCTGATGGAGGGACACGGGGAATGTGGATACTCCCCTCTGACGGAGGGACACGGGGAATGTGGACACCCCTCTGACGCAGGGACACAGGGAATGTCGACATCCCTCTGACGGAGGGACACAGGAAATGTCGACACTCCCCTCTGACAGAGGGACACAGGGAATATGGACACTCCCCTCTGACAGAGGGACACAGGGAATATGGACACTCCCCTCTGACAGAGGGACACGGGGTATGTGGACACTCCTCTGACGCAGGGACACAGGGAATGTCGACACTCCCCTCTGACAGAGGGACACAGGGAAAATGGACACTTCCCTCTGACGGAGGGACACGGGGAATGTGGACACTCCTCTGACGCAGGGACACAGGGAATGTCCACATCCCTCTGACGGAGGGACACAGGAAATGTCGACACTCCCCTCTGACGGAGGGACACCGAGAATATGGACAATCCCCTCTGATGGAGTGTCACAGAGAATGTGGACACCCCTCTGATGGAGGGACAGAGGGAATGTCGACACTCCCCTCTGACGGAGGGACACAGGGAATGTGGATATTCCCCTCTGACGAATGGCACGGGGAATGTGGACAACCCTCTGACGCAGGGACACAGGGAATGTGGACACTCCCCACTGACAGAGGGACACGGGGAATGTGGACGCTACTCTGACGGAGGGACACAGGGAATGTCGATACTCTCCTCTGACGGAGGGACACGGGGAATGTGGACACTCCTCTGACTGAGGGACAAGAGGAATGTGGACACTCGTCTGACGGAGGGACACAGGGAAAGTGGACACTCGCTTCTGATGGAGGGACACGGGAATGTGGATTCTACACTGACGGAGGGACACAGGGAATGTGGACACTCCTCTGACGGAGAGAGACACAGGGAATGTTGACACTCCCCTCTGATGGAGGGACACGGGGAATGTCAGCACCCCCATCTGACGGAGGGACACGGGCAATGTGGACATGCCCCTTGACGGAGGGACACAGGGGATGTCGGCACTCCCCTCTGACAGAGGGACACAGGGAATGTGGACACTCCTCTGATGGAGGGACACGGGGAATGCAGACAATCCTCTAACGGAGGGACACAGGGAATGTCAACACTCTCCTCTGACGGAGGGACACGGGGAATGTGGACACTCCTCTGACGGAGGGACCCAGGGAGTGTCGACATTCCTCTGACGGAGGGACACGGGGAATGTGGACACTCCTCTGATGGAGGGACACAGGGTATGTGGACAGTCCTCTGACGGAGGGACACGGGGAAAGTGGGCAATCCCCTCTGACGGAGGGTCACGGGGAATGTGGACACTCCTCTGACGGAGGAACACAGGGAATGTCGACACTCTCCTCTCAGGGAGGGACACGGGGAATGTGGACACTCCTCAGACGGAGGGACACAATGAATGTCGACATCCCTCTGACGGAGGGACACAGGGAATGTCGACACTCCCCTCTGACGGAGGGACACGGGAAATGTCGGCACTCCACTCTGACGGAGGGACACAGGGAATGTGGACACACCTCTGATGGAGGGACACGGGGAATGTGGACACTCCTCTGACGGAGGGACACAGGGATTGTCGACACTCCCCTCTGACGGAGGGACACGGGGAATGTGGACACTCCTCTGACGGAGGGAAACAGGGAATGTCGACACTCCCCTCTGACGGAAGGACACGGGGAATGTGGACACGCCCCTTGACGGAGGGACACAGGGAATATCGGCACTCCCCTCTGACGGAGGGACACAGAGAATCAGGACACTCCTCTGATGGAGGGACACGGGGAATGTAGACAATCCTCTCACGGAGGGACACAGGGAATGTCGACATTCCTCTGACGGAGGGACACAGGGAAAGTCGACACTCCCCTCTGACGGAGGGACACAGGGAATGTGGACACTCCCCTCTGATGGAGGGTCACAGGGAATGTCGACACTCCCCTCTGATGGAGGGACACGGGGAATGTGGATACTCCCCTCTGACGGAGGGACACGGGGAATGTGGACACCCCTCTGACGCAGGGATACAGGGAATGTGGACACTCCCCTCTGACAGAGGGACACGGGGAATGTGGACTCTACTCTGACAGAGGGACACAGGGAATGTGGACACTCCTCTGATGGATGGACACAGGGAATGTCGACACCCCCCTCTGACGGAGGGACACAGGGAATGTGGACACTCCTCTGACAGAGGGACACAGGGAATGTGGACACTCCCCTCTGACGGAGGGACACGGGGAATGTGGCACTCCTCTGATGGAGGGACACAGGGAATGTGGATAGTCCTCTGACGGAGGGAGACGGGGAATGTGGGCACTCCCCTCTGACGGAGGGAAACAGGGAATGTCGACATTCCTCTGACGGAGGGACACGGGGAATGTGGACACTCCTCTGACGGAGCGACACAGGGAATGTCGACATCCTTCTGACGGAGGGACACAGGGAAAGTCGACACCCCCTCTGACGGATGGACACAGGGAATGTGGACACCCCTCCGATGCAGGGATACAGGGAATGTGGACACTCCCCTCTGACAGAGGGACACGGGGAATGTGGACACTCCACTGATGGATGGACACAGGGAATGTCGACACCCCCCTCTGACGGAGGGACACAGGGAATGTGGACACTCCTCGGACGGAGGAACACGGGGAATGTGGACACTCCACTGATGGATGGACACAGGGAATGTCGACACCCCCCTCTGACGGAGGGACACAGGGAATGTGGACACTCCTCGGACGGAGGAACACGGGGAATGTGGACACTCCCCTTGACGGATGGACACACGGAATGGCGGCACTCCCCTCTGACGGAGGGACCAAGGGAATGTGGACACTCCTCTGATGGAGGGACAGGGGGAATGTGGACAGTCCTCTGATGGAGGGACACGGGGAATGTGGGCACTCCCCTCTGACGGAGGGACACAGGGAATGTCGACACTCCCCACTGACGGAGGGACACAGGGAATGTGGACACTCCTCTGATGGAGTGACACAGGGAATGTCGACACCCCCCTCTGACGGAGGGACACAGGGAATGTGGCACTCCTCTGATAGAGGGACACAGGGAATGTGGACAGTCCTCTGATGGAGGGACACTGGGAAGGTGGGCACTCTCCTCTGACGGAGGGACACAGGAAATGTCGACACTCCCCTCTGACGGAGGGACACGTGGAATGTGGACACTCCCCTCTGACGGAGGGACACGGGGAATGTGTCACCCCTCTGACGCAGGGACACAGGGAATGTCCACATCCCTCTGACGCAGGGACACAGGAAATGTCGACACTCCCCTCTGACAGGGGGACACGGGGAATATGGACACTCCCCTCTGACGGAGGGACACGGGGAATGTGGACACTCCTCTGACGCAGGGACACAGGGAATGTCAACATCCCTCTGACGGAGGGACACAGGAAATGTCGACACTCCCCTCTGACGGAGGGACACAGGGAATATGGACACTCCCCTCTGATGGAGGGTCACAGAGAATGTGGACACCCCTCTGATGGAGGGACAGAGGGAATGTCGACTCTCCCCTCTGACGGAGGGACACAGGGAATGTGGATATTCCCCTCTGACGAAGGGCACGGGGAATGTGGACAACCCTCTGACGCAGGGACACAGGGAATGTGGACACTCCCCTCTGACAGAGGGACACGGGGAATGTGGACGCTACTCTGACGGAGGGACACAGGGAATGTCGACTCACCTCTGACGGAGGGACACGGGGAATGTCAGCACCCCCATCTGACGGAGGGACAAGGGGAATGTGGACACTCCTCTGACGGTGGAACACGGGGCATGTAGACAATCCTCTCACGGAGGGACACAGGGAATGTCAACACTCTCCTCTGACGGAGGGACACGGGGAATGTGGACACTCCTCTGACGGAGGGACCCAGTGAATGTCGACATTCCTCTGACGGAGGGACACGGGCAATGTGGACACTCCTCTGATGGAGGGACACAGGGAATGTGGACAGTCCTCTGACGGAGGGACACGGGGAATGTGGGCACTCCCCTCTGACGGAGGGTCACGGGGAATGTGGACACTCCTCTGACGGAGGGACACAGGGAACGTCGACACTCCTCTGACGGAGGGACACAGGGAATGTCGACATCCCACTGACGGAGTGACACAGGGAATGCCGACACTCCCCTCTGACAGAGGGACACTGGGAATGTGGACACTCCCCTCTGATGGAGGGTCACAGGGAATGTCGACACTCCCCTCTGATGAAGGGACACGGGGAATGTGGATACTCTCCTCTGACGGAGGGACATAGTGAATGTGGACACTCCTCTGACGGAGGGACACAGGGATTGTTGACACTCCCCTCTGACAGAGGGACACGGGGAATGTCAGCACCCCCATCTGACGGAGGGACACGGGGAATGTGGACACTCCTCTGACGGAGGAATACGGGGAATGTGGACACGCCCATTGACGGAGGGACACAGGGAATGTCGGCACTCCCCTCTGACGGAGGGACACAGGTAATGTGGACACTCCTCACTGACGGAGGGACACAGGGAATTTTGACACTCCCCTCTGACGCAGGGACACGGGGAATGTCCACATCCCTCTGACGGAGGGACACAGGGAATGTGGACACTCCCCTCTGACAGAGGGACACGGGGAATGTGGACGCTACTCTGACGGAGGGACACAGGGAATGTCGACTCACCTCTGACGGAGGGACACGGGGAATGTCAGCACCCCCATCTGACGGAGGGACAAGGGGAATGTGGACACTCCTCTGACGGTGGAACACGGGGCATGTAGACAATCCTCTCACGGAGGGACACAGGGAATGTCAACACTCTCCTCTGACGGAGGGACACGGGGAATGTGGACACTCCTCTGACGGAGGGACCCAGTGAATGTCGACATTCCTCTGACGGAGGGACACGGGCAATGTGGACACTCCTCTGATGGAGGGACACAGGGAATGTCAACACTCCCCTCTGACAGAGGGTCACGGAGAATGTCGACAATCCTCTGACGTGGGACACAGGGAATTTCGACACTCCCCTCTGACGGAGGGACACGGGGAATGAGGACACTCCTCTCACGCAGGGACACAGGGAATGTCCACATGCCTCTGACGGAGGGACAGAGGAAATGTCAACACTCCCCTCTGATGGAGGGACACAGGGAATATGGGCACTCCCCTCTGACAGAGGGACACGGGGAATGTGGACACTCGTCTGACGGAGGGACACAGGGAAAGTGGACACTCCCCTCTGATGGAGTGACACGGGAATGTGGATTCTACACTGACGGAGGGACACAGGGAATGTGGACACACCTCTGACGGAGGGACACAGGGAATGTTGACACTCCCCTCTGACGGAGGGACACGGGGAATGTGGACACTCCTCTGATGGAGGGACACGGGGAATGTAGACAATCCTCTCACGGAGGGACACAGGGAATGTCAACACTCTCCTCTGACGGAGGGACACGGGGAATGTGGACACTCCTCTGACGGAGGGACCCAGGGAGTGTCGACATTCCTCTGACGGAGGGACACGGGGAATGTGGACACTCCTCTGATGGAGGGACACAGGGAATGTGGACAGTCCTCTGACGGAGGGACACGGGGTAAGTGGGCACTCCCCTCTGACGGAGGGTCACGGGGAATGTGGACACTCCTCTGACGGAGGAACACAGGGAATGTTGACACTCTCCTCTGACGGAGGGACACGGGGAATGTGGACACTCCTCTGACGGAGGGACACAGGGAATGTCGACATCCCTCTGACGGAGGGACACAGGGAATGTCGACACTCCCCTCTGACGGAGGGACACAGGGAATGTCGACACTCCCCTCTGATGGAGGGTCACAGGGAATGTCGACACTCCCTTCTGATGGAGGGACACGGGGAATGTGGATACTCCCCTCTGACGGAGGGACACGGGAAATGTGGACACCCCTCTGACGCAGGGACACAGGGAATGTGGACACTCCCCTCTGACAGAGGGACACGGGGAATGTGGACGCTACTCTGACGGAGCGACACAGGGAATGTCGACATCCCTCTGACGGAGGGACACAGGGAATGTCGACACTCCCCTCTGACGGAGGGACACAGGGAATGTGGACACTCCCCTCTGACAGAGGGACAAGGGGAATGTGGACACTCCTCTGACGGAGGGACACGGGGAATGTCGACACTCCCTCTGACGGAGGGACACGGGGAATGTGGACGCTTCCCTCTGACAGAGGGACACAGGGAATGTGGACACGCCTCTGACGGAGGGACACGGGGAATGTGGACACTCGTCTGACGGAGGGACACAGGGAAAGTGGACACTCCCCTCTGATGGAGGGACACGGGAATGTGGATTCTACACTGACGGAGGGACACAGGGAATGTGGACACTCCTATGACTGAGGGACACGGGGAATGTCAGCACCCCCATCCGACGGAGGGACACGGGGAATGTGGACATTCCTCTGACGGAGGTACACGGGGAATGTGGACACGCCCCTTGACGGAGGGACACAGGGAATATCGGCATTCCCCTCTGATGGAGGGACACAGGGAATGTGGACACTCCTCTGATGGAGGGACATGGGGAATGTAGACAATCCTCTCACGGAGGGACACATGGAATGTCAACACTCTCCTCTGACGGAGGGACACGGGGAATGTGGACACTCCTCTGACGGAGGGACCCAGGGAGTGTCGACATTCCTCTGACGGAGGGACACGGGGAATGTGGACACTCCTCTGATGGAGGGACACAGGGAATGTGGACAGTCCTCTGACGGAGGGACACGGGGAAAGTGGGCACTCCCCTCTGACGGAGGGTCAAGGGGAATGTGGACACTCCTCTGACGGAGGAACACAGGGAATGTCGACACTCTCCTCTGACGGAGGGACACGGGGAATGTGGACACTCCTCTGACGGAGGGACACAGGGAATGTGGGCTCTCCTTTCTGACGTAGGAACGCAGGGAATGTCGACACTCCCCTCTGACGGAGGGACACGGGGAATGTGGGCACTCCCCTCTGACAGAGGGACACGGGGAATGTGGACTCTACTCTGACGGAGGGACACAGGGAATGTCGATACTTCCTTCCGACAGTGGGACACAGGGAATTTGGACACTCCTCTGACGGAGGGGTACGAGGAATGTCGACAGTCCCCTCTGGCGGAGGGACACGGGAAATGTGGACACTCCCCTCTGATGAAAGGACACGGGAACGTGGATTCTACACTGACGGAGGGACACAGGGAATGTGGACACTCCTCTGACGGAGGGACACAGGGAATGTTGACACTCCCCTCTGACGGAGGGAGACGGGGAATGTCAGCACCCCCATCTGACGGAGGGACACGGGGAATGTGGACACGCCCCTTGACGGAGGGACACAGGGAATATCGGCACTCCCCTCTGACGGAGGGACACAGGGAATGTGGACACTCCTCTGATGGAGGGAAACAGGGAATGTCAACACTCCCCTCTGACGGAGGGTCACGGAGAATGTCGACAATCCTCTGACGTGGGACACAGGGAATTTCGACACTCCCCTCTGACGGAGGGACACGGGGAATGAGGACACTCCTCTGACGCAGGGACACAGGGAATGTCCACATGCCTCTGACGGAGGGACAGAGGAAATGTCAACACTCCCCTCTGATGGAGGGAAACAGGGAATATGGGCACTCCCCTCTGACAGAGGGACACGGGGAATGTGGACGCTACTCTGACGGAGGGACACAGCGAATGTCGATAGTTCCCTCCAGCGGAGGGACACAGGGAATGTGGACACTCCTCTGACGGAGGGACACGGGGAATGTCGACACTCCCCTCTGACGGAGGGACACAGGGAATGAGGACACTCCTCTGACGGAGGGACACGGGGAATGTGGACACTCCCCTCTGACGGAGGGACACAGGGAAAGTGGACACTCCCCTCTGATGGAGTGACACGGGAATGTGGATTCTACACTGACGGAGGGACACAGGGAATGTGGACACTCCTCTGACGGAGGGACACAGGGAATGTTGACACTCGCCTCTGACGGAGGGACACAGGGAATGTGGACACTCCTCTGATGGAGGGACACGGGGAATGTAGACAATCCTCTCACGGAGGGACACAGGGAATGTCAACACTCTCCTCTGACGGAGGGACACGGGGAATGTGGATACCCCTGTGACGCAGGGACACAGGGAATGTGGACACTCCCCTCTGACCGAGGGACACCGGGAATGTGGACTCTACTATGACGGAGGGACACAGGGAATGTAGACAATCCTCTCACGGAGGGACACAGGGAATGTCAACACTCTCCTCTGACGGAGGGACACGGGGAATGTGGACACTCCTCTGACGGAGGGACCCAGGGAGTGTCGACATTCCTCTGACGGAGGGACACGGGGAAAGTGGGCACTCCCCTCTGACGGAGGGTCACGGGGAATGTGGACACTCCTCTGACGGAGGAACACAGGGAATGTCGACACTCTCCTCTGACGGAGGGACACGGGGAATGTGGACACTCCTCTGACGGAGGGACACAGGGAATGTCGACATCCCTCTGACGGAGGGACACAGGGAATGTCGACATCCCTCTGACGGAGGGACACAGGGAATGTGGACACTCCTCTGACGGAGGAACAAGGGGAAAGTTGACACGCCCCTTGACGGAGGGACACAGGGAATGTGGACACCCCTCTGATGGAGGGACACGGGGAATGTAGACAATCCTCTCACGGAGGGACACAGGGAATGTCAACACTCTCCTCTGACGGAGGGACACAGGGAATGTGGACACTCCTCTGACGGAGGGACCCAGGGAGTGTCGACATTCCTCTGATGGAGGGACACAGGGAATGTAGACAATCCTCTCACGGAGGGACACAGGGAATGTCAACACTCTCCTCTGACGGAGGGACACGGGGAATGTGGACACTCCTCTGACGGAGGGACCCAGGGAGTGTCGACATTCCTCTGATGGACGGACACAGGGAATGTGGACACTCCTCTGATGGAGGGACACAGGGAATGTGGACAGTCCTCTGACGGAGGGACACGGGGAAAGTGGGCACTCCCCTCTGACGGAGGGTCACGGGAAATGTGGACACTCCTCTGACGGAGAACACAGGGAATGTCGACAATCCCCTCTGATGGAGGGTCACAGGGAATGTCGACAATCCCCTCTGATGGAGGGACACGGGGAATGTGGATACTCCCCTCTGACGGAGGGACACGGGGAATGTGGACACCCCTCTGACGCAGGGACACAGGGAATGTCGACATCCCTCTGACGGAGGGACACAGGAAATGTCGACACTCCCCTCTGACAGAGGGACACAGGGAATATGGACACTCCCCTCTGACAGAGGGACACAGGGAATATGGACACTCCCCTCTGACAGAGGGACACGGGGTATGTGGACACTCCTCTGACGCAGGGACACAGGGAATGTCGACACTCCCCTCTGACAGAGGGACACAGGGAAAATGGACACTTCCCTCTGACGGAGGGACACGGGGAATGTGGACACTCCTCTGACGCAGGGACACAGGGAATGTCCACATCCCTCTGACGGAGGGACACAGGAAATGTCGACACTCCCCTCTGACGGAGGGACACCGAGAATATGGACAATCCCCTCTGATGGAGGGTCACAGAGAATGTGGACACCCCTCTGATGGAGGGACAGAGGGAATGTCGACACTCCCCTCTGACGGAGGGACACAGGGAATGTGGATATTCCCCTCTGACGAATGGCACGGGGAATGTGGACAACCCTCTGACGCAGGGACACAGGGAATGTGGACACTCCCCACTGACAGAGGGACACGGGGAATGTGGACGCTACTCTGACGGAGGGACACAGGGAATGTCGATACTCTCCTCTGACGGAGGGACACGGGGAATGTGAACACTCCTCTGACTGAGGGACACGAGGAATGTGGACACTCGTCTGACGGAGGGACACAGGGAAAGTGGACACTCGCTTCTGATGGAGGGACACGGGAATGTGGATTCTACACTGACGGAGGGACAGAGGGAATGTGGACACTCCTCTGACGGAGAGAGACACAGGGAATGTTGACACTCCCCTCTGATGGAGGGACACGGGGAATGTCAGCACCCCCATCTGACGGAGGGACACGGGCAATGTGGACATGCCCCTTGACGGAGGGACACAGGGGATGTCGGCACTCCCCTCTGACAGAGGGACACAGGGGATGTGGACACTCCTCTGATGGAGGGACACGGGGAATGCAGACAATCCTCTAACGGAGGGACACAGGGAATGTCAACACTCTCCTCTGACGGAGGGACACGGGGAATGTGGACACTCCTCTGACGGAGGGACCCAGGGAGTGTCGACATTCCTCTGACGGAGGGACACGGGGAATGTGGACACTCCTCTGATGGAGGGACACAGGGTATGTGGACAGTCCTCTGACGGAGGGACACGGGGAAAGTGGGCACTCCCCTCTGACGGAGGGTCACGGGGAATGTCGACACTCCCCTCTGATGGAGGGACACAGGGAATGTCGACACTCCCCTCTGATGGAGTGTCACAGGGAATGTCGACACTCCCCTCTGATGGAGGGACACGGGGAATGTGGATACTCCGCTCTGACGGAGGGACACGGGGAATGTGGACACCCCTCTGACGCAGGGACACAGGGAATGTGGACACTCCCCTCTGACAGAGGGACACGGGGAATGTGTCACCCCTCTGACGCAGGGACACAGGGAATGTGGACTCTACTCTGACGGAGGGACACAGGGAATGTGGACACTCTTCTGACAGAGGGACACAGGGAATATGGACACTCCCCTCTGACGGAGGGACACGGGGAATGTGGACACTCCTCTGACGCAGGGACACAGGGAATGTCGACACTCCCCTCTGACAGAGGGACACAGGGAATATGGTCACTCCCCTCTGAAGGAGGGACACGGGGAATGTGGACACTCCTCTGACGCAGGGACACAGGGAATGTCGACACTCCCCTCTGACGGAGGGACACAGGGAATATGGACAATCCCCTCTGACGGAGGGACACGGGGAATGTGGACACTCCTCTGACGCAGGGACACAGGGAATTTCGACACTCCCCTCTGACAGAGGGTCACAAGGAATGTCGACACACCCCTCTGATGGAGGGACACGGGGAATGTGGATACTCCCCTCTGACGGAGGGACACGGGGAATGTGGACAACCCTCTGACGCAGGGACACAGGGAATGTGGACACTCCCCTCTGACGGAGGGACACGGGGAATGTGGACTCTACTCTGACGGAGGGACACAGGGAATGTGGACACTGCTCTGATGGATGGACACAGGGAATGTCGACACCCCCCTCTGACGGAGGGACACAGGGAATTTGGACATTCCTCTGAGAGAGGGACACAGGGAATGTGGACACTCCTCTGACAGAGGGACACAGGGAATGTGGACACTCCCCTCTGACGGAGGGACACGGGGAATGTGGCACTCCTCTGAGAGAGGGACACAGGGAATGTGGACAGTCCTCTGACGGAGGGACACAGGGAATGCGGGCACTCCCCTCTGACGGACGGACAGAGGAAATGTCGACACTCCCCTCTGACGGAGGGAGACAGGGAATGTGGACCCTCCTCTCACGGAGGGACACAGGGAATGTCGACAATCTCCTCTGACGGAGGGACACGGGGAATGTGGACACTCCTCTGATGGAGGGACACAGGGAATGTGGACAGTCCTCTGACGGAGGGACACGGGGAAAGTGGGCACTCCCCTCTGACGGAGGGTCACGGGGAATGTGGACACTCCTCTGACGGAGGAACACAGGGAATGTCGACAGTCTCCTCTCACGGAGGGACACGGGGAATGTGGACACTCCTCTGACGGAGGGACACAGGGAATGTCGACATCCCTCTGACGGAGGGACACAGGGAATGTCGACACTCCCCTCTGACGGAGAACACAGGGAATGTCGACTCTCCCCTCTGATGGAGGGTCACAGGGAATGTCGACACACCCCTCTGATGGAGGGACACGGGGAATGTGGATACTCCCCTCTGACGGAGGGACACGGGGAATGTGGACACCCCTCTGACGCAGGGACACAGGGAATGTGGACACTCCCCTCTGACAGAGGGACACGGGGAATGTGGACTCTACTCTGACGGAGGGACACAGGGAATGTGGACACTCCTCTGATGGATGGACACAGCGAATGTCGACACCCCCCTCTGACGGAGGGACACAGGGAATGTGGACACTCTTCTGACAGAGGGACACAGGGAATATGGACACTCCCCTCTGACGGAGGGACACAGGGAATGCGGGCACTCCCCTCTGACGGACGGACAGAGGAAATGTCGACACTCCCCTCTGACGGAGGGAGACAGGGAATGTGGACCCTCCTCTCACGGAGGGACACAGGGAATGTCGACAATCTCCTCTGACGGAGGGACACGGGGAATGTGGACACTCCTCTGATGGAGGGACACAGGGAATGTGCACAGTCCTCTGACGGAGGGACACGGGGAAAGTGGGCACTCCCCTCTGACGGAGGGACACGGGGAATGTGGACACTCCTCTGACGCAGGGACACAGGGAATGTCGACACTCCCCTCTGACAGAGGGACACAGTGAATATGGACACTCCCCTCTGAAGGAGGAACACGGGGAATGTGGACACTCCTCTGACGCAGGGACACAGGGAATGTCGACACTCCCCTCTGACGGTGGGACACAGGGAATATGGACAATCCCCTCTGATGGAGGGTCACAGAGAATGTGGACACCCCTCTGATGGAGGGAAAGAGGGAATGTCGACACTCCCCTCTGACGGAGGGACACAGGGAATGTGGATATTCCCCTCTGACGAAGGGCACGGGGAATGTGGACAACCCTCTGACGCAGGGACACAGGGAATGTGGACACTCCCCTCTGACAGAGGTACACGGGGAATGTGGACGCTACTCTGACGGAGGGACACAGGGAATGTCGATACTTCCCTCCGACGGAGGGACACAGGGAATTTGGACACTCCTCTTACGGAGGGACACGGGGAATGTCGACACTCCCCTCTGACGGAGGGACACGGGGAATGTGGACACTCGTCTGACGGAGGGACACAGGGAAAGTGGACACTCCCCTCTGATGGAGGGACACGGGAATGTGGATTCTACACTGACGGAGGGACATAGGGAATGTGGACACTCCTCTGACGGAGGGACACAAGGAATGTTGACACTCCCCTCTGACGGAGGGACACGGGGAATGTCAGCACCCCGATCTGACGGAGAGACACGGGGAATGTGGACACTCCTCTGACGGAGGAACACGGGGAATGAGGACACGCCCCTTGACGGAGGGACACAGGGAATGTCGGCACTCCCCTCTGACGGAGGGACACAGGGAATGTGGACACTCCTCTGATGGAGGGACACGGGGAATGTAGACAATCCTCTCACGGAGGGACAAAGGGAATGTGAACACTCTCCTCTGACGGAGGGACACGGGGAATGTGGACACTGCTCTGACGGAGGGACACTGGAAATGTCGACACTCTCCTCTGACGGAGGGATACAGGGAATGTCGACATTTTCTGACGGAGCGACACAGGGAATTTGGACACGCCCCTCTGACGGAAGGACACGGGGAATGTGGACACTCCCCTCTGATGGAGGGTCACAAGGAATGTGGACACTCCTGTGACGGAGGGACACAGGGAATTTTGACACTCCCCTCTGATGGAGGGACACGGGGAATGTGGACACTCCTCTGACGCAGGGACACAGTGAATGTCCACATCCCTCTGACGGAGGGTCACAGGAAATGTCGACACTCCCCTCTGACGGAGGGACACAGGGAATATGGACACTCCCCTCTAATGGAGGGTCACAGAGAATGTGGACACACCTCTGATGGAGGGGACAGAGGGAATGTCGACACTCCCCTCTGACGGAGGGAAACAGGGAATGTGGATATTCCCCTCTGACGGAGGGACACGGGGAATGTGGACAACCCTCTGACGCAGGGACACAGGGACTGTGGACACTCCCCTCTGACAGAGGGACACGGGGAATGTGGACGCTACTCTGATGGAGGGACACAGGGAATGTCGATACTTCCCTCCGACGGAGGGACACAGGGAATGTGGACATTCCTCTGACGGAGGGACACGGGGAATGTCGACACTCCCCTCTGATGGAGGGTCACAAGGAATGTGGACACTCCTGTGACGGAGGGACACAGGGAATTTTGACACTCCCCTCTGATGGAGGGACACGGGGAATGTGGACACTCCTCTGACGCAGGGACACAGTGAATGTCCACATCCCTCTGACGGAGGGTCACAGGAAATGTCGACACTCCCCTCTGACGGAGGGACACAGGGAATATGGACACTCCCCTCTAATGGAGGGTCACAGAGAATGTGGACAACCCTCTGACGCAGGGACACAGGGACTGTGGACACTCCCCTCTGACAGAGGGACACGGGGAATGTGGACGCTACTCTGATGGAGGGACACAGGGAATGTCGATACTTCCCTCCGACGGAGGGACACAGGGAATGTGGACATTCCTCTGACGGAGGGACACGGGGAATGTCGACACTCCCCTCTGACGGAGGGACACGGGGAATGTGGACCCTCCCCTCTGACGGAGGGACACGGGGAATGTGGACACTCCTCTGATGGAGGGACAGGGGGAATGTGGACAGTCCTCTGATGGAGGGACACGGGGAATGTGGGCACTCCCCTCTGACGGAGGGACACAGGGAATGTCGACACTCCCACTGACGGAGGGACACAGGGAATGTGGACACTCCTCTGATGGAGTGACACAGGGAATGTCGACACCCCCCTCTGACGGAGGGACACAGGGAATGTGGCACTCCTCTGATAGAGGGACACAGGGAATGTGGACAGTCCTCTGATGGAGGGACACTGGGAAGGTGGGCACTCTCCTCTGACGGAGGGACACAGGAAATGTCGACACTCCCCTCTGACGGAGGGACACGTGGAATGTGGACACTCCCCTCTGACGGAGGGACACGGGGAATGTGTCACCCCTCTGACGCAGGGACACAGGGAATGTCCACATCCCTCTGACGCAGGGACACAGGAAATGTCGACACTCCCCTCTGACAGGGGGACACGGGGAATATGGACACTCCCCTCTGACGGAGGGACACGGGGAATGTGGACACTCCTCTGACGCAGGGACACAGGGAATGTCAACATCCCTCTGACGGAGGGACACAGGAAATGTCGACACTCCCCTCTGACGGAGGGACACAGGGAATATGGACACTCCCCTCTGATGGAGGGTCACAGAGAATGTGGACACCCCTCTGATGGAGGGACAGAGGGAATGTCGACTCTCCCCTCTGACGGAGGACACAGGGAATGTGGATATTCCCCTCTGACGAAGGGCACGGGGAATGTGGACAACCCTCTGACGCAGGGACACAGGGAATGTGGACACTCCCCTCTGACAGAGGGACACGGGGAATGTGGACGCTACTCTGACGGAGGGACACAGGGAATGTCGACTCACCTCTGACGGAGGGACACGGGGAATGTCAGCACCCCCATCTGACGGAGAGACACGGGGAATGTGGACACTCCTCTGACGGTGGAACACGGGGCATGTAGACAATCCTCTCACGGAGGGACACAGGGAATGTCAACACTCTCCTCTGACGGAGGGACACGGGGAATGTGGACACTCCTCTGACGGAGGGACCCAGTGAATGTCGACATTCCTCTGACGGAGGGACACGGGCAATGTGGACACTCCTCTGATGGAGGGACACTGGGAATGTGGACAGTCCTCTGACGGAGGGACACGGGGAATGTGGGCACTCCCCTCTGACGGAGGGTCACGGGGAATGTGGACACTCCTCTGACGGAGGGACACAGGGAACGTCGACACTCCTCTGACGGAGGGACACAGGGAATGTCGACATCCCACTGACGGAGTGACACAGGGAATGCCAACACTCCCCTCTGACAGAGGGACACTGGGAATGTGGACACTCCCCTCTGATGGAGGGTCACAGGGAATGTCGACACTCCCCTCTGATGAAGGGACACGGGGAATGTGGATACTCTCCTCTGACGGAGGGACATAGTGAATGTGGACACTCCTCTGACGGAGGGACACAGGGATTGTTGACACTCCCCTCTGACAGAGGGACACGGGGAATGTCAGCACCCCCATCTGACGGAGGGACACGGGGAATGTGGACACTCCTCTGACGGAGGAATACGGGGAATGTGGACACGCCCATTGACGGAGGGACACAGGGAATGTCGGCACTCCCCTCTTACGGAGGGACACAGGTAATGTGGACACTCCTCACTGACGGAGGGACACAGGGAATTTTGACACTCCCCTCTGACGCAGGGACACGGGGAATGTCCACATCCCTCTGACGGAGGGACACAGGAAATTTCGACACTCCCCACTGACGGAGGGACACAGGGAATGTGGACACTCCTCTGATGGAGGGACACAGGGAATGTCAACACTCCCCTCTGACAGAGGGTCACGGAGAATGTCGACAATCCTCTGACGTGGGACACAGGGAATTTCGACACTCCCCTCTGACGGAGGGACACGGGGAATGAGGACACTCCTCTGACGCAGGGACACAGGGAATGTCCACATGCCTCTGACGGAGGGACAGAGGAAATGTCAACACTCCCCTCTGATGGAGGGACACAGGGAATATGGGCACTCCCCTCTGACAGAGGGACACGGGGAATGTGGACGCTACTCTGACGGAGGGACACAGGGAATGAGGACACTCCTCTGACGGAGGGACACGGGGAATGTCGACACTCCCCTCTGACGGAGGGACACAGGGAATGAGGACACTCCTCTGACGGAGGGACACGATGAATGTGGACACTCGTCTGACGGAGGGACACAGGGAAAGTGGACACTCCCCTCTGATGGAGTGACAGGGGAATGTGGATTCTACACTGACGGAGGGACACAGGGAATGTGGACACACCTCTGACGGAGGGACACAGGGAATGTTGACACTCCCCTCTGACGGAGGGACACGGGGAATGTGGACACTCCTCTGATGGAGGGACACGGGGAATGTAGACAATCCTCTCACGGAGGGACACGGAATGTCAACACTCTCCTCTGACGGAGGGACACGGGGAATGTGGACACTCCTCTGACGGAGGGACCCAGGGAGTGTCGACATTCCTCTGACGGAGGGACACGGGGAATGTGGACACTCCTCTGATGGAGGGACACAGGGAATGTGGACAGTCCTCTGACGGAGGGACACGGGGTAAGTGGGCACTCCCCTCTGACGGAGGGTCACGGGGAATGTGGACACTCCTCTGACGGAGGAACACAGGGAATGTTGACACTCTCCTCTGACGGAGGGACACGGGGAATGTGGACACTCCTCTGACGGAGGGACACAGGGAATGTCGACATCCCTCTGACGGAGGGACACAGGGAATGTCGACACTCCCCTCTGACGGAGGGACACAGGGAATGTCGACACTCCCCTCTGATGGAGGGTCACAGGGAATGTCGACACTCCCTTCTGATGGAGGGACACGGGGAATGTGGATACTCCCCTCTGACGGAGGGACACGGGAAATGTGGACACCCCTCTGACGCAGGGACACAGGGAATGTGGACACTCCCCTCTGACAGAGGGACACGGGGAATGTGGACGCTACTCTGACGGAGCGACACAGGGAATGTCGACATTCCTCTGACGGAGGGACACAGGGAATGTCGACACTCCCCTCTGACGGAGGGACACAGGGAATGTGGACACTCCCCTCTGACAGAGGGACAAGGGGAATGTGGACACTCCTCTGACGGAGGGACACGGGGAATGTCGACACTCCCTCTGACGGAGGGACACGGGGAATGTGGACGCTTCCCTCTGACAGAGGGACACAGGGAATGTGGACACGCCTCTGACGGAGGGACACGGGGAATGTGGACACTCGTCTGACGGAGGGACACAGGGAAAGTGGACACTCCCCTCTGATGGAGGGACACGGGAATGTGGATTCTACACTGACGGAGGGACACAGGGAATGTGGACACTCCTATGACTGAGGGACACGGGGAATGTCAGCACCCCCATCCGACGGAGGGACACGGGGAATGTGGACATTCCTCTGACGGAGGAACACGGGGAATGTGGACACGCCCCTTGACGGAGGGACACAGGGAATATCGGCATTCCCCTCTGATGGAGGGACACAGGGAATGTGGACACTCCTCTGATGGAGGGACATGGGGAATGTAGACAATCCTCTCACGGAGGGACACATGGAATGTCAACACTCTCCTCTGACGGAGGGACACGGGGAATGTGGACACTCCTCTGACGGAGGGACCCAGGGAGTGTCGACATTCCTCTGACGGAGGGACACGGGGAATGTGGACACTCCTCTGATGGAGGGACACAGGGAATGTGGACAGTCCTCTGACGGAGGGACACGGGGAAAGTGGGCACTCCCCTCTGACGGAGGGTCAAGGGGAATGTGGACACTCCTCTGACGGAGGAACACAGGGAATGTCGACACTCTCCTCTGACGGAGGGACACGGGGAATGTGGACACTCCTCTGACGGAGGGACACAGGGAATGTGGGCTCTCCTTTCTGACGTAGGAACGCAGGGAATGTCGACACTCCCCTCTGACGGAGGGACACGGGGAATGTGGGCACTCCCCTCTGACAGAGGGACACGGGGAATGTGGACTCTACTCTGACGGAGGGAC
>NW_027277957.1:0-22260 GCF_030028105.1 Mobula birostris
CCTGCACCCCCCGTCTCCGTGTCCCAAGCCCCTACACCACCCGTCTCTGTGTCCCCAGTCCCTACACACCCTGTCTCTGTCTCTGTGTCCCCAGCCCCTACACCCCCGTCTCAGTGTAAACCAGTCCATAAACGCCCGTCTCTGTGTCCCAGTCCCTACACCCCCTGTCTCTGTGTCCCCAGAACCTACACCCGCCGTCTCTGTGTCCCCAGTCCCTACACTCCCTGTCTCTGTGCCCCCAGCCCCTACACACCCCGTCTCTGTGTCCCCAGTCCTAAACCCCCTGTCTCTGTGTCCCCAGCCCCTACACCCGCCTTCTCTGTGTCCCCAGTCCCTACACCCCCCGTCTCTGTGTCCCCAGCCCTTACACACCCCATCTCTGTGTCCCCAGTCCCTACACCCCCTCGTCTCTGTGTCCCCAGTCCCTACACCCCCTGTCTCTGTGTCCTCAGCGCCTACACCCCCCCGTCTCTGTGTCCTCAGTCCCTACACCCCTTGTCTCTGTGTCCCCAGCCCCTACACCCCCCGTCTATGTGTCCCCAGTCCCTACACACCCCGTCTCTGTGCCCCCTGTCCCTACACACCCCGTCTCTGTGTCCCCATTTCCTACACTCCACGTCTCTGTGCCCCCAGCCCCTACACCCCCCCGTCTCTGTGCCCCCAGTCCCTATACCCCCCGTCTCTGTGTCCCCAGTCCCTACACACCTCAGTCTCTGTGTCCCCAGTCCCTACACCCCCTATCTCTGTGTCCCCAGTCCCTACACCCCCTGTAACTGTGCCCCAGTCCCTACACTCCGTCTCTGTGCCCCAGTCCCTACACCCCCTGTCTCTGTGTCCCCAGTCCCTCCACCCCCCGTCTCTGTGTCCCCAGCCCCTACAACCCCCGTCTCTGTGTCCCCAGTCCCTACACCCCCTGTCTCTGTGTCCCCAGTGCCTACACACCCGTCTCTGTGCCCCCAGTCCCTACACCCCCTGTCTCTGTGTCCCGTCCCTATACCCCCCCTATCTGTGTCCCCAGTCCCTACACCCCCTGTCTCTGAGTCCCCAGTCCCTACACACCCTGTCTCTGTGCCCCCAGTCCCTACACCCCTCCGTCTCTGTGTCCCCAGTCCCTACACCCCCCGGCTCTGTGTCCCCAGTCCCTACACACCCTGTCTCTGTGTCCCCAGTCCATACACCCCCTGTCTCTGTGTCCCCAACCCTTACACCCTCCGTCTCTGTGTCCCCAGTCCCTACACCCACCGTCTCTGTATCCCCAACCACTACACCCCAGTCTCTGTGTCCCCAGTCCCTACACCCCCTGTCTCTGTGTCCCCAGTCCCTACTCCCCCGTCTCTGTGTCCCCAGCCCCTACACCCTCCGTCTCTGTGCCACAGTCCCTATACCCTCCGTCTCTGTGCCCCCAGTACCTACATCCCCTGTCTCTGTGTCCCCAGTCCCTACACGCCCCGTGTCTGTGTCCCCAGTCCCGACACCCCCCGTCTCTGTGCCCCCAGTCCCTACAACCCCCGTCTCTGTCTCCCCAGCCCCTACACTCCCTGTCTCTGTGACCCCAGCCCCTAAACTCCGTCTCTGTGCCCCAGTTCCTACTCCCCCTGTCTCTGTGTCCCCAGTCCCTACACACCCCGTATCTGTGTCCCCAGTCCCTACACCCTCCGTCTCAGTGTCCCCTGTCCCTGCACCCCCCGTCTCTGTGTCCCCAGTCCCTACACCCCCTGTCTCTGTGTCCCCTGTCCCCTACACCCCCCGTCTCTGTGTCCCCAGTCCCTACACCCCTGTCTCTGTGTCCCCAGCCCCTACACCCCCGTCTCTGTTTCCCCAGTCCATACACCCACTGTCTCTGTGTCTCCAGACCCTACACCCCCCGTCTCTGTGTCCCCAGTCCATACATCCCCTGTCTCTGTGCCCCCAGTCCCAACACCCCACTGTCTCTGTGTCGCCAGTCCCTACTTTCCCTGTCTCTGTGTCCCAGCCCCTACACACCCCGTCTCTGTGTCCCCAGTCCCTACACCCCCCGTCTCTGTGCCCCCAGCCCCGACACACCCCCTCTCTGTGTCTCCAGTCCCTACACACCCCGTCTTTGTGTCCCCAGTCCCTACACCCTCCGTCTCTGTGTCCTCAGTCCCTACACCCACAGTCTCTGTGCCCCCAGACCCTACACACACTGTCACTGTGTCCCCAGTCCCTACACCCCCCGTCTCTGTGTCCCCAGCCGCTACACCCTCCGTCTCTGTGTCCCCAGTCCCTACACCCTCCGTCTCTGTGCCCCCAGTCCCTACACCCCCCGTCTCTTTGCCCCCAGTCCCTAAACCCCCCGTCTCTGTGTCCCCAGCCCCTCCACCCCCCCCGTCTCTGAGCCCCCAGTCCCTACACCCTCCGTCTCTGTGTCCCCAGTCCCTACACCCCCCGTCTCTGTGTCCCCAGTCCCTACACCCCCCGACTCTGTGTCCCAAGCCCCTACACCCTCCGTCTCTGTGTCCCCAGTCCCTACACCCCCTGTCTCTGTGTCCCCAGACCCTACACCCCCAGTCTCTGTGCCCCCTGTCCCTACACCCCCCGTCTCTGTGTCCCCTGTCCCTACACCCCCTGTCTCTGTGTCCCCAGCCCCTACAACCCCTGTCTCTGTGTCCCTGTCCCTACACCCCCGTCTCTGTATCACCAGTCCCTACACCCCCTGTCTCTGTGTCCCCAGCCCCTACACCCCCCGTCTCTGTTTCCCCAGTCCATACACCCACTGTCTCTGTGTCCCCAGACCCTACACCCCAGTCTCTCTGTCCCCAGTCCATACATCCCCTGTCTCTGTGCCCCCAGTCCCAACACCCCACTGTCTCTGTGTCGCCAGTCCCTATTTTCCCTGTCTCTGTGTCCCCAGCCCCTACACACACCGTCTCTGTGTCCCCAGTCCTACACCCCCAGTCTCTGTGCCCCCCAGCCCCGACACACCCCGTCTCTGTGTCTCCAGTCCCTACACACCCCGTCTTTGTGTCCCCAGTCCCGACACCCCCCGTCTCTGTGTCCTCAGTCCCTACACCCACAGTCTCTGTGCCCCCAGACCCTACACACCCTGTCTCTGTGTCCCCAGTCCCTACACCCCCCGTCTCTGTGTCCCCAGCCGCTACACCCTCCGTCTCGGTGTCCCCAGTCCCTACACCCCCCCGTCTCCGTGTCCCCAGCCGCTACACCCTCCGTCTCTGTGTCCCCAGTCCCTGCACCCTCCGTCTCTGTGTCCCCAGTCCCTGCACCCCCCGCCTCTGTGCCCCCAGTCCCTACACCCCCCGTCTCTGTGTCCCCAGTCCCTACACCCCCCGACTCTGTGTCCAAGCCCCTACACCCTCCGTCTCTGTGTCCCCAGTCCCTACACCCCCTGTCTCTGTGTCCCCAGACCCTACACCCCCAGTCTCTGTGCCCCCTGTCCCTACACCCCCCGTCTCTGTGTCCCCATTCCCTACACCCCCTGTCTCTGTGTCCCCAGCCCCTACACCCCCTGTCTCTGTGTCCCCAGTACCTACACCCCCCGTCTCTGTGCCGCCAGTCCCTACACCCACCCTCTGTGTCCCAGTCGCTACACCCCCCGTCTCTGTGTCCCCAGCCCCTACACCCTCCGTCTCAGTGCCCCAGCCCCTACACCCCTGTCTCAGTGTCCCCAGTCCCTACACCCCCCGTCTCTGTGTCCCCAGTCCCTACACCCCCCGTCTCTGTGCCCCAGTCCCTACAACCCCGTCTCTGTGTCCCCAGTCCCTACACACCCTGTCTCTGTGCCCCCAGTCCCTACACACTCCGTCTCTGTGTCCCCAGCCCCTACACCCTCCGTCTCTGTGTCCCCAGCCCCTACACCCCCTGTCTCTGTGTCCCCAGTCCCTACACACACCGTCTCTCTGTCCCCAGTCCCTACACCCCCCGTCTCTGTGTCCCCAGCCCCTACACACCCCGTCTCTGTGTCCCCAGCCCCTACACCCTCCATCTCCGTGGCCGAGCCCTACAACCCTCCCCGTCTCTGTGTCCCCAGTCCCTACACACCCCGTCTCTGTATCCCCAGTCCCTACATCCACCGTCTCTGTGTCCCCAGTCCCTACACACCCTGTCTCTGTGTCCCCAGTCCCTACACCCCAGTCTCTGTGTCCCCACTCCCTACACCCACCCCGTCTCTGTGTCCCCAGCCCCTACACCCCCCCGTCTGTGTGTCCCCAATCCCTACACCCTCCGTCTCAGTGTCCCCAGTCCCTACACCCTCCGTCTCTGTGTCCCCAGTCCCTACACCCCCCGTCTCTGTGTCCCCAGTCCCTACACCCCCCGACTCTGTGTCCCAAGCCCCTACACCCTCCGTCTCTGTGTCCCCAGTCCCTACACCCCCTGTCTCTGTGTCCCCAGACCCTACACCCCAGTCTCTGTGCCCCCTGTCCCTACACCCCCCGTCTCTGTGTCCCCTGTCCCTACACCCCCTGTCTCTGTGTCCCCAGCCCCTACAACCCCTGTCTCTGTGTCCCCTGTCCCTACACCCCCCGTCTCTGTGTCCCCAGTCCCTACACCCCCTGTCTCTGTGTCCCCAGCCCCTACAACCCCTGTCTCTGTGTCCCCTGTCCCTACACCCCCCGTCTCTGTGTCCCCAGTCCCTACACCCCCTGTCTCTGTGTCCCCAGCCCCTACACCCCCCGTCTCTGTTTCCCCAGTCCATACACCCCCTGTCTCTGTGTCCCCAGCCCCTACACCCCCCGTCTCTGTTTCCCCAGTCCATACACCCACTGTCTCTGTGTCTCCAGACCCTACACCCCCCCGTCTCTGTGTCCCCAGTCCATACATCCCCTGTCTCTGTGCCCCCAGTCCCAACATCCCACTGTCTCTGTGTCGCCAGTCCCTACTTTCCCTGTCTCTGTGTCCCCAGCCCCTACACACCCCGTCTCTGTGTCCCCAGTCCCTACACCCCCCGTCTCTGTGCCCCCAGCCCCGACACACCCCCTCTCTGTGTCTCCAGTCCCTACACACCCCGTCTTTGTGTCCCCAGTCCCTACACCCTCCGTCTCTGTGTCCTCAGTCCCTACACCCACAGTCTCTGTGCCCCCAGTCCCTACACACACTGTCACTGTGTCCCCAGTCCCTACACCCCCCGTCTCTGTGTCCCCAGCCGCTACACCCTCCGTCTCTGTGTCCCCAGTCCCTACACCCTCCGTCTCCTGTGCCCCCAGTCCCTACACCCCCCGTCTCTGTGCCCCCAGTCCCTAAACCCCCCGTCTCTGTGTCCCCAGCCCCTCCACCCCCCCCGTCTCTGAGCCCCCAGTCCCTACACCCTCCGTCTCTGTGTCCCCAGTCCCTACACCCCCCGTCTCTGTGTCCCCAGTCCCTACACCCCCCGACTCTGTGTCCCAAGCCCCTACACCCTCCGTCTCTGTGTCCCCAGTCCCTACACCCCCTGTCTCTGTGTCCCCAGACCCTACACCCCCAGTCTCTGTGCCCCCTGTCCCTACACCCCCTGTCTCTGTGTCCCCTGTCCCTACACCCCCTGTCTCTGTGTCCCCAGCCCCTACAACCCCTGTCTCTGTGTCCCCTGTCCCTACACCGCCCGTCTCTGTGTCCCCAGTCCCTACACCCCCTGTCTCTGTGTCCCCAGCCCCTACACCCCCGTCTCTGTTTCCCCAGTCCATACATCCCCTGTCTCTGTGCCCCCAGTCCCAACACCCCACTGTCTCTGTGTCGCCAGTCCCTATTTTCCCTGTCTCTGTGTCCCCAGCCCCTACACACACCGTCTCTGTGTCCCCAGTCCCTACACCCCCTGTCTCTGTGTCCCCAGACCCTACACCCCCAGTCTCTGTGCCCCCTGTCCCTACACCCCCCGTCTCTGTGTCCCCAGTCCCTACACCCCCTGTCTCTGTGTCCCCAGCCCCTACACCCCCTGTCTCTGTGTCCCCAGTACCTACACCCCCCGTCTCTGTCGCCAGTCCCTACACCCACCCTCTGTGTCCCCAGTCCCTACACCCCCCGTCTCTGTGTCCCCAGCCCCTACACCCTCCGTCTCTGTGCCCCATCCCCTACACCCCTGTCTCTGTGTCCCCAGTCCCTACACCCCCCGTCTCTGTGTCCCCAGTCCCTACACCTCCCGTCTCTGTGCCCCCAGTCCCTACACCCCCGTCTCTGTGTCCCCAGTCCCTACACACCCTGTCTCTGTGCCCCCAGTCCCTACACACTCCGTCTCTGTGTCCCCAGCCCCTACACCCTCCGTCTCTGTGTCCCCAGCCCCTACACCCTCTGTCTCTGTGTCCCCAGTCCCTACACACACCGTCTCTCTGTCCCCAGTCCCTACACCCCCCGTCTCTGTGTCCCCAGCCCCTGCACACCCCGTCTCTGTGTCCCCAGCCCCTGCACCCTCCATCTCCGTGGCCCCCAGCCCCTACAACCCTCCCCGTCTCTGTGTCCCCAGTCCCTACACACCCCGTGTCTGTGTCCCCAGTCCCTACATCCACCGTCTCTGTGTCCCCAGTCCCTACACACCCTGTCTCTGTGTCCCCAGTCCCTACACCCCAGTCTCTGTGTCCCCACTCCCTATACCCCCCCGTCTCTGTGTCCCCAGCCCCTACACCCCCCGTCTCTGTGTCCCCAATCCCTACACCCTCCGTCTCAGTGTCCCCAGTCCCTACACCCCTTGTCTGTGTCTCCCCGGTCCCTACACCCCCGTCTCTGCGTCCCCAGTCCCTACACCCCCGGTCTCTGTGTCCCCAAACCCTATACCCTCCGTCTCTGTGTCCCCAGTCCCTACACCCCCCGTCTCTGTGTCCCCAGCCACCACACCCCCCGTCTCTGTTTCCCCAGTCCCTACAAACCCCGTCTCTGTGTCCCCAGGCCCTACACCCCCTGTCTCTGTGTCCCCAGACCCTACACCCCCAGTCTCTGTGCCCCCTGTCCCTACACCCCCCGTCTCTGTGTCCCCAGTCCCTACAACCCCTGTCTCTGTGTCCCCAGCCCCTACACCCCCTGTCACTGTGTCCCCTGTACCTACACCCCCCCGTCTCTGTGTCGCCAGTCCCTACACCCACCCTCTGTGTCCCCAGTCCCTACACCCCCCGTCTCTGTGTCCCCAGCCCCTACACCCTCCGTCTCTGTGCCCCAGCCCCTACACCCCTGTCTCTGTGTCCCCAGTCCCTACACCACCCGTCTCTGTGTCCCCAGTCCCTACACCCTCCGTCTCTGTGCCCCCAGTCCCTACACCCCCGTCTCTGTGTCCCCAGTCCCTACACACCCTGTCTCTGTGCCCCCAGTCCCTACACACTCCGTCTCTGTGTCCACAGCCCCTACACCCTCCGTCTCTGTGTCCCCAGCCCCTACACCCCCTGTCTCTGTGTCCCCAGTCCCTACACACACCGTCTCTCTGTCCCCAGTCCCTACACCCCCCGTCTCTGTGTCCCCAGCCCCTACACACCCCGTCTCTGTGTCCACAGCCCCTACACCCTCCATCTCCGTGGCCCCCAGCCCTACAACCCTCCCCGTCTCTGTGTCCCCAGTCCCTACACACCCCGTCTCTGTATCCCCAGTCCCTTCATCCACCGTCTCTGTGTCCCCAGTCCCTACACACCCTGTCTCTGTGTCCCCAGTCCCTACACCCCAGTCTCTGTGTCCCCACTCCCTACACCCCCCCGTCTCTGTGTCCCCAGCCCCTACACCCCCCGTCTGTGTGTCCCCAATCCCTACACCCTCCGTCTCAGTGTCCCCAGTCCCTACACCCCTTGTCTCTGTCTCCCCGGTCCCTACACCCCCGTCTCTGCGTCCCCAGTCCCTACACCCCCGGTCTCTGTGTCCCCAACCCCTATACCATCCGTCTCTGTGTCCCCAGTCCCTACACCCCACGTCTCTGTGTCCCCAGCCACTACACCCCCCGTCTCTGTTTCCCCAGTCCCTACACACCCCGTCTCTGTGTCCCCAGTCCCTACACACCCTGTCTCTGTGTCCCCAGCCACTACACCCACCGTCTCTGTGCCAGCCGTCCCTACACCACCTGTCTCTGTGTCCCCAGTCCCTACACACCCTGTCTCTGTGTCCCCAGACCCTACACCCCAGTCTCTGTGTCCCCACTCCCTACACAACCCCCCCGTCTCTGTGTCCCCAGCCCCTACACCCCCCGTCTCTGTGTCCCCAATCCCTACACCCCCCGTCTCTGTGTCCCCAGTCCCTACACCCTCCGTCTCTGTGTCCCCAGTCCCTGCACCCCCCGTCTCCGTGTCCCAAGCCCCTACACCACCCGTCTCTGTGTCCCCAGTCCCTACACACCCTGTCTCTGTCTCTGTGTCCCCAGCCCCTACACCCCCCGTCTCAGTGTAAACCAGTCCATAAACGCCCGTCTCTGTGTCCCCAGTCCCTACACCCCCTGTCTCTGTGTCCCCAGAACCTACACCCGCCGTCTCTGTGTCCCCAGTCCCTACACTCCCTGTCTCTGTGCCCCCAGCCCCTACACACCCCGTCTCTGTGTCCCCAGTCCCTAAACCCCCTGTCTCTGTGTCCCCAGCCCCTACACCCGCCTTCTCTGTGTCCCCAGTCCCTACACCCCCCGTCTCTGTGTCCCCAGCCCTTACACACCCCATCTCTGTGTCCCCAGTCCCTACACCCCCTCGTCTCTGTGTCCCCAGTCCCTACACCCCCTGTCTCTGTGTCCTCAGCGCCTACACCCCCCCGTCTCTGTGTCCTCAGTCCCTACACCCCTTGTCTCTGTGTCCCCAGCCCCTACACCCCCCGTCTATGTGTCCCCAGTCCCTACACACCCCGTCTCTGTGCCCCCTGTCCCTACACACCCCGTCTCTGTGTCCCCATTTCCTACACTCCACGTCTCTGTGCCCCCAGCCCCTACACCCCCCGTCTCTGTGCCCCCAGTCCCTATACCCCCCGTCTCTGTGTCCCCAGTCCCTACACACCTCAGTCTCTGTGTCCCCAGTCCCTACACCCCCTATCTCTGTGTCCCCCAGTCCCTACACCCCCTGTAACTGTGCCCCCAGTCCCTACACTCCGTCTCTGTGCCCCAGTCCCTACACCCCCTGTCTCTGTGTCCCCAGTCCCTCCACCCCCCGTCTCTGTGTCCCCAGCCCCTACAACCCCCGTCTCTGTGTCCCCAGTCCCTACACCCCCTGTCTCTGTGTCCCCAGTGCCTACACACCCGTCTCTGTGCCCCCAGTCCCTACACCCCCTGTCTCTGTGTCCCGTCCCTATACCCCCCCTATCTGTGTCCCCAGTCCCTACACCCCCTGTCTCTGAGTCCCCAGTCCCTACACACCCTGTCTCTGTGCCCCCAGTCCCTACACCCCTCCGTCTCTGTGTCCCCAGTCCCTACACCCCCCGGCTCTGTGTCCCCAGTCCCTACACACCCTGTCTCTGTGTCCCCAGTCCATACACCCCCTGTCTCTGTGTCCCCAGCCCCTACACCCCCCTTCTCTGTGTCCCCAGTCCATACACCCACTGTCTCTGTGTCCCCAGACCCTACACCCCCCGTCTCTGTGTCCCCAGTCCCTACACCCCCCGTCTCTGTGTCCCCAACCCTTACACCCTCCGTCTCTGTGTCCCCAGTCCCTACACCCACCGTCTCTGTATCCCCAACCACTACACCCCCAGTCTCTGTGTCCCCAGTCCCTACACCCCCTGTCTCTGTGTCCCCAGTCCCTACTCCCCCCGTCTCTGTGTCCCCAGCCCCTACACCCTCCGTCTCTGTGCCACAGTCACTATACCCTCCGTCTCTGTGCCCCCAGTACCTACATCCCCTGTCTCTGTGTCCCCAGTCCCTACACGCCCCGTGTCTGTGTCCCCAGTCCCGACACCCCCCGTCTCTGTGCCCCCAGTCCCTACAACCCCCGTCTCTGTCTCCCCAGCCCCTACACTCCCTGTCTCTGTGACCCCAGCCCCTAAACTCCGTCTCTGTGCCCCCAGTTCCTACTCCCCCTGTCTCTGTGTCCCCAGTCCCTACACACCCCGTATCTGTGTCCCCAGTCCCTACACCCTCCGTCTCAGTGTCCCCTGTCCCTACACCCCCCGTCTCTGTGTCCCCAGTCCCTACACCCCCTGTCTCTGTGTCCCCTGTCCCTACACCCCCCGTCTCTGTGTCCCCAGTCCCTACACCCCCTGTCTCTGTGTCCCCAGCCCCTACACCCCCCGTCTCTGTTTCCCCAGTCCATACACCCACTGTCTCTGTGTCTCCAGACCCTACACCCCCCGTCTCTGTGTCCCCAGTCCATACATCCCCTGTCTCTGTGCCCCCAGTCCCAACACCCCACTGTCTCTGTGTCGCCAGTCCCTACTTTCCCTGTCTCTGTGTCCCCAGCCCCTACACACCCCGTCTCTGTGTCCCCAGTCCCTACACCCCCCGTCTCTGTGCCCCCAGCCCCGACACACCCCCTCTCTGTGTCTCCAGTCCCTACACACCCCGTCTTTGTGTCCCCAGTCCCTACACCCTCCGTCTCTGTGTCCTCAGTCCCTACACCCACAGTCTCTGTGCCCCCAGACCCTACACACACTGTCACTGTGTCCCCAGTCCCTACACCCCCCGTCTCTGTGTCCCCAGCCGCTACACCCTCCGTCTCTGTGTCCCCAGTCCCTACACCCTCCGTCTCTGTGCCCCCAGTCCCTACACCCCCCGTCTCTTTGCCCCCAGTCCCTAAACCCCCCGTCTCTGTGTCCCCAGCCCCTCCACCCCCCCCGTCTCTGAGCCCCCAGTCCCTACACCCTCCGTCTCTGTGTCCCCAGTCCCTACACCCCCCGTCTCTGTGTCCCCAGTCCCTACACCCCCCGACTCTGTGTCCCAAGCCCCTACACCCTCCGTCTCTGTGTCCCCAGTCCCTACACCCCCTGTCTCTGTGTCCCCAGACCCTACACCCCCAGTCTCTGTGCCCCCTGTCCCTACACCCCCCGTCTCTGTGTCCCCTGTCCCTACACCCCCTGTCTCTGTGTCCCCAGCCCCTACAACCCCTGTCTCTGTGTCCCCTGTCCCTACACCCCCGTCTCTGTATCACCAGTCCCTACACCCCCTGTCTCTGTGTCCCCAGCCCCTACACCCCCCGTCTCTGTTTCCCCAGTCCATACACCCACTGTCTCTGTGTCCCCAGACCCTACACCCCCAGTCTCTCTGTCCCCAGTCCATACATCCCCTGTCTCTGTGCCCCCAGTCCCAACACCCCACTGTCTCTGTGTCGCCAGTCCCTATTTTCCCTGTCTCTGTGTCCCCAGCCCCTACACACACCGTCTCTGTGTCCCCAGTCCCTACACCCCCAGTCTCTGTGCCCCCAGCCCCGACACACCCCGTCTCTGTGTCTCCAGTCCCTACACACCCCGTCTTTGTGTCCCCAGTCCCGACACCCCCCGTCTCTGTGTCCTCAGTCCCTACACCCACAGTCTCTGTGCCCCCAGACCCTACACACCCTGTCTCTGTGTCCCCAGTCCCTACACCCCCCGTCTCTGTGTCCCCAGCCGCTACACCCTCCGTCTCGGTGTCCCCAGTCCCTACACCCCCCGTCTCCGTGTCCCCAGCCGCTACACCCTCCGTCTCTGTGTCCCCAGTCCCTGCACCCTCCGTCTCTGTGTCCCCAGTCCCTACACCCCCCGTCTCTGTGCCCCCAGTCCCTACACCCCCCGTCTCTGTGTCCCCAGTCCCTACACCCCCCGACTCTGTGTCCCAAGCCCCTACACCCTCCGTCTCTGTGTCCCCAGTCCCTACACCCCCTGTCTCTGTGTCCCCAGACCCTACACCCCCAGTCTCTGTGCCCCCTGTCCCTACACCCCCCGTCTCTGTGTCCCCATTCCCTACACCCCCTGTCTCTGTGTCCCCAGCCCCTACACCCCCTGTCTCTGTGTCCCCAGTACCTACACCCCCCGTCTCTGTGTCGCCAGTCCCTACACCCACCCTCTGTGTCCCCAGTCGCTACACCCCCCGTCTCTGTGTCCCCAGCCCCTACACCCTCCGTCTCAGTGCCCCAGCCCCTACACCCCTGTCTCAGTGTCCCCAGTCCCTACACCCCCCGTCTCTGTGTCCCCAGTCCCTACACCCCCCATCTCTGTGCCCCCAGTCCCTACAACCCCGTCTCTGTGTCCCCAGTCCCTACACACCCTGTCTCTGTGCCCCCAGTCCCTACACACTCCGTCTCTGTGTCCCCAGCCCCTACACCCTCCGTCTCTGTGTCCCCAGCCCCTACACCCCCTGTCTCTGTGTCCCCAGTCCCTACACACACCGTCTCTCTGTCCCCAGTCCCTACACCCCCCGTCTCTGTGTCCCCAGCCCCTACACACCCCGTCTCTGTGTCCCCAGCCCCTACACCCTCCATCTCCGTGGCCCCAAGACCCTACAACCCTCCCCGTCTCTGTGTCCCCAGTCCCTACACACCCCGTCTCTGTATCCCCAGTCCCTACATCCACCGTCTCTGTGTCCCCAGTCCCTACACACCCTGTCTCTGTGTCCCCAGTCCCTACACCCCAGTCTCTGTGTCCCCACTCCCTACACCCACCCCGTCTCTGTGTCCCCAGCCCCTACACCCCCCGTCTGTGTGTCCCCAATCCCTACACCCTCCGTCTCAGTGTCCCCAGTCCCTACACCCCTTGTCTCTGTCTCCCCGGTCCCTACACCCCCGTCTCTGCGTCCCCAGTCTCTACACCCCCGGTCTCTGTGTCCCCAACCCCTATACCCCCCGTCTCTGTGTCCCCAGCCACTACACCCCCCGTCTCTGTGTCCCCAGCCACTACACCCCCCGTCTCTGTTTCCCCAGTCCATACACACCCCGTCTCTGTGTCCCCAGTCCCTACACACTCCGTCTCTGTGTCCACAGCCCCTACACTCCCGTCTCTGTGCCCCCAGTCCCTACACACCCCCGTCTCTGTGTCCCCAAACCCTACACCCCCCGTCTCTGTGTCCCCAGTCCCTACACCCACCATCTCTGTGCCAGCCGTCCCTACACCACCTGTCTCTGTGTCCCCAGTCCCTACACACCCTGTCTCTGTGTCCCCAGTCCCGACACCCCAGTCTCTGTGTCCCCACTCCCTACACACCCCCCGTCTCTGTGTCCCCAGCCCCTACACCCCCCGTCTCTGTGTCCCCAGCCCCTACACACCCCGTCTCTGTGTCCCCAGTCCCTACACCCCCTCGTCTCTGTGTCCCCAGTCCCTACACCCCCTGTCTCTGTGTCCTCAGCCCCTACACCCCACTGTCTCTGTGTCCCCAGTCCCTACACCCCCTGTCTCTGTGTCCCCAGCCCCTACACCCCCCGTCTATGTGTCCCCAGTCCCTACACACCCCGTGTCTGTGCCCCCTGTCCCTACACCTCCCGTCTCTGTGTCCCCAGTTCCTACACTCCACGTCTCTGTGCCCCCAGCCCCTACACCCCCCGTCTCTGTGCCCCCAGTCCCTATACCCCCCGTCTCTGTGTCCCCAGTCCCTACACACCTCAGTCTCTGTGTCCCCAGTCCCTACACCCCCTGTCTCTGTGTCCCCAGTCCCTACACCCCCTGTAACTGTGCCCCCAGTCCCTACACTCCGTCTCTGTGCCCCAGTCCCTACACCCCCTGTCTCTGTGTCCCCAGTCCCTCCACCCCCCGTCTCTGCGTCCCCAGCCCCTACAACCCCCGTCTCTGTGTCCCCAGTCCCTACACCCCCTGTCTCTGTGTCCCCAGTGCCTACACACCCGTCTCTGTGCCCCCAGTCCCTACACCCCCTGTCTCTGTGTCCCGTCCCTATACCCCCCGTATCTGTGTCCCCAGTCCCTACACCCCCTGTCTCTGAGTCCCCAGTCCCTACACACCCTGTCTCTGTGCCCCCAGTCCCTACACACCCTGTCTCTGTGCCCCCAGTCCCTACACCCCTCCGTCTCTGTGTCCCCAGTCCCTACACCCCCCGTCTCTGTGTCCCCAGTCCCTACACACCCTGTCTCTGTGTCCCCAGTCCCTACACCCCCTGTCTCTGTGTCCCCAGTCCCTACACCCTCCTTCTCTGTTTCCCCAGTCCATACACCCACTGTCTCTGTGTCCCCAGACCCTGCACCCCCCGTCTCTGTGTCCCCAGTCCATACACCCACCTCTCTGTGTCCCCAGTCCCTACACCCCCCGTCTCTATGTCCCCAACCCTTACACCCTCCGTCTCTGTGTCCCCAGTCCCAACACCCCCCGTCTCTGTATCCCCAACCACTACACCCCCAGTCTCTGTGTCCCCAGTCCCTACACCCCCTGTCTCTGTGTCCCCTGTCCCTACTCCCCCCGTCTCTGTGTCCCCAGCCCCAACACCCTCCGTCTCTGTGCCACAGTCCCTATACCCTCCGTCTCTGTGCCCCCAGTCCCTACATCCCCTGTCTCTGTGTCCCCAGTCCCTACACGCCCCGTGTCTGTGTCCCCAGTCCCTACACCCCCCGTCTCTGTGCCCCCAGTCCCTACAACCCCCGTCTCTGTCTTCCCAGCCCCTACACTCCCTGTCTCTGTGACCCCAGCCCCTAAACTCCGTCTCTGTGCCCCCAGTTCCTACTCCCCCTGTCTCTGTGTCCCCAGTCCCTACACCCCCTGTCTCTGTGTCCCCTGTCCCTACACCCCCTGTCTCTGTGTCCCCAGCCCCTACACCCCCCGTCTCTGTTTCCCAGTCCATACACCCACTGTCTCTGTGTCCCCAGACCCTACACCCCCCGTCTCTGTGTCCCCAGTCCATACATCCCCTGTCTCTGTGCCCCCAGTCCCTACACCTCCCGTCTCTGTGCCCCCAGTCCCTACACCCCCGTCTCTGTGTCCCCAGTCCCTACACACCCTGTCTCTGTGCCCCCAGTCCCTACACACTCCGTCTCTGTGTCCCCAGCCCCTACACCCTCCGTCTCTGTGTCCCCAGCCCCTACACCCTCTGTCTCTGTGTCCCCAGTCCCTACACACACCGTCTCTCTGTCCCCAGTCCCTACACCCCCCGTCTCTGTGTCCCCAGCCCCTACACACCCCGTCTCTGTGTCCCCAGCCCCTGCACCCTCCATCTCCGTGGCCCCCAGCCCCTACAACCCTCCCCGTCTCTGTGTCCCCAGTCCCTACACACCCCGTCTCTGTGTCCCCAGTCCCTACATCCACCGTCTCTGTGTCCCCAGTCCCTACACACCCTGTCTCTGTGTCCCCAGTCCCTACACCCCAGTCTCTGTGTCCCCACTCCCTACACCCCCCCGTCTCTGTGTCCCCAGCCCCTACACCCCCCGTCTCTGTGTCCCCAATCCCTACACCCTCCGTCTCAGTGTCCCCAGTCCCTACACCCCTTGTCTGTGTCTCCCCGGTCCCTACACCCCCGTCTCTGCGTCCCCAGTCCCTACACCCCCGGTCTCTGTGTCCCCAAACCCTATACCCTCCGTCTCTGTGTCCCCAGTCCCTACACCCCCCGTCTCTGTGTCCCCAGCCACCACACCCCCCGTCTCTGTTTCCCCAGTCCCTACAAACCCCGTCTCTGTGTCCCCAGGCCCTACACCCCCTGTCTCTGTGTCCCCAGACCCTACACCCCCAGTCTCTGTGCCCCCTGTCCCTACACCCCCCGTCTCTGTGTCCCCAGTCCCTACACCCCCTGTCTCTGTGTCCCCAGCCCCTACACCCCCTGTCACTGTGTCCCCTGTACCTACACCCCCCCGTCTCTGTGTCGCCAGTCCCTACACCCACCCTCTGTGTCCCCAGTCCCTACACCCCCCGTCTCTGTGTCCCCAGCCCCTACACCCTCCGTCTCTGTGCCCCAGCCCCTACACCCCTGTCTCTGTGTCCCCAGTCCCTACACCACCCGTCTCTGTGTCCCCAGTCCCTACACCCCCCGTCTCTGTGCCCCCAGTCCCTACACCCCCGTCTCTGTGTCCCCAGTCCCTACACACCCTGTCTCTGTGCCCCCAGTCCCTACACACTCCGTCTCTGTGTCCCCAGCCCCTACACCCTCCGTCTCTGTGTCCCCAGCCCCTACACCCCCTGTCTCTGTGTCCCCAGTCCCTACACACACCGTCTCTCTGTCCCCAGTCCCTACACCCCCCGTCTCTGTGTCCCCAGCCCCTACACACCCCGTCTCTGTGTCCACAGCCCCTACACCCTCCATCTCCGTGGCCCCCAGCCCTACAACCCTCCCCGTCTCTGTGTCCCCAGTCCCTACACACCCCGTCTCTGTATCCCCAGTCCCTTCATCCACCGTCTCTGTGTCCCCAGTCCCTACACACCCCTGTCTCTGTGTCCCCAGTCCCTACACCCCAGTCTCTGTGTCCCCACTCCCTACACCCCCCCGTCTCTGTGTCCCCAGCCCCTACACCCCCCGTCTGTGTGTCCCCAATCCCTACACCCTCCGTCTCAGTGTCCCCAGTCCCTACACCCCTTGTCTCTGTCTCCCCCCGTCCCTACACCCCCGTCTCTGCGTCCCCAGTCCCTACACCCCCGGTCTCTGTGTCCCCAACCCCTATACCATCCGTCTCTGTGTCCCCAGTCCCTACACCCCACGTCTCTGTGTCCCCAGCCACTACACCCCCCGTCTCTGTTTCCCCAGTCCCTACACACCCCGTCTCTGTGTCCCCAGTCCCTACACACCCTGTCTCTGTGTCCCCAGCCACTACACCCACCTTCTCTGTGCCAGCCGTCCCTACACCACCTGTCTCTGTGTCCCCAGTCCCTACACACCCTGTCTCTGTGTCCCCAGACCCTACACCCCAGTCTCTGTGTCCCCACTCCCTACACAACCCCCCCGTCTCTGTGTCCCCAGCCCCTACACCCCCCGTCTCTGTGTCCCCAATCCCTACACCCCCCGTCTCTGTGTCCCCAGTCCCTACACCCTCCGTCTCTGTGTCCCCAGTCCCTGCACCCCCCGTCTCCGTGTCCCAAGCCCCTACACCACCCGTCTCTGTGTCCCCAGTCCCTACACACCCTGTCTCTGTCTCTGTGTCCCCAGCCCCTACACCCCCCGTCTCAGTGTAAACCAGTCCATAAACGCCCGTCTCTGTGTCCCAGTCCCTACACCCCCTGTCTCTGTGTCCCCAGAACCTACACCCGCCGTCTCTGTGTCCCCAGTCCCTACACTCCCTGTCTCTGTGCCCCCAGCCCCTACACACCCCGTCTCTGTGTCCCCATTCCCTAAACCCCCTGTCTCTGTGTCCCCAGCCCCTACACCCGCCTTCTCTGTGTCCCCAGTCCCTACACCCCCCGTCTCTGTGTCCCCAGCCCTTACACACCCCATCTCTGTGTCCCCAGTCCCTACACCCCCTCGTCTCTGTGTCCCCAGTCCCTACACCCCCTGTCTCTGTGTCCTCAGCGCCTACACCCCCCCGTCTCTGTGTCCTCAGTCCCTACACCCCTTGTCTCTGTGTCCCCAGCCCCTACACCCCCCGTCTATGTGTCCCCAGTCCCTACACACCCCGTCTCTGTGCCCCCTGTCCCTACACCCCCCCGTCTCTGTGTCCTCAGTCCCTACACCCCTTGTCTCTGTGTCCCCAGCCCCTACACCCCCCGTCTATGTGTCCCCAGTCCCTACACACCCCGTCTCTGTGCCCCCAGTCCCTACACCCCCTGTCTCTGTGTCCCCAGTCCCTCCACCCCCCGTCTCTGTGTCCCCAGCCCCTACAACCCCCGTCTCTGTGTCCCCAGTCCCTACACCCCCTGTCTCTGTGTCCCCAGTGCCTACACACCCGTCTCTGTGCCCCCAGTCCCTACACCCCCTGTCTCTGTGTCCCGTCCCTATACCCCCCCTATCTGTGTCCCCAGTCCCTACACCCCCTGTCTCTGAGTCCCCAGTCCCTACACACCCTGTCTCTGTGCCCCCAGTCCCTACACCCCTCCGTCTCTGTGTCCCCAGTCCCTACACCCCCCGGCTCTGTGTCCCCAGTCCCTACACACCCTGTCTCTGTGTCCCCAGTCCATACACCCCCTGTCTCTGTGTCCCCAGCCCCTACACCCCCCTTCTCTGTTTCCCCAGTCCATACACCCACTGTCTCTGTGTCCCCAGACCCTACACCCCCCGTCTCTGTGTCCCCAGTCCCTACACCCCCCGTCTCTGTGTCCCCAACCCTTACACCCTCCGTCTCTGTGTCCCCAGTCCCTACACCCACCGTCTCTGTATCCCCAACCACTACACCCCCAGTCTCTGTGTCCCCAGTCCCTACACCCCCTGTCTCTGTGTCCCCAGTCCCTACTCCCCCCGTCTCTGTGTCCCCAGCCCCTACACCCTCCGTCTCTGTGCCACAGTCCCTATACCCTCCGTCTCTGTGCCCCCAGTCCCTACATCCCCTGTCTCTGTGTCCCCAGTCCCTACACGCCCCGTGTCTGTGTCCCCAGTCCCGACACCCCCCGTCTCTGTGCCCCCAGTCCCTACAACCCCCGTCTCTGTCTCCCCAGCCCCTACACTCCCTGTCTCTGTGACCCCAGCCCCTAAACTCCGTCTCTGTGCCCCCAGTTCCTACTCCCCCTGTCTCTGTGTCCCCAGTCCCTACACACCCCGTATCTGTGTCCCCAGTCCCTACACCCTCCGTCTCAGTGTCCCCTGTCCCTACACCCCCCGTCTCTGTGTCCCCAGTCCCTACACCCCCTGTCTCTGTGTCCCCTGTCCCTACACCCCCCGTCTCTGTGTCCCCAGTCCCTACACCCCCTGTCTCTGTGTCCCCAGCCCCTACACCCCCCGTCTCTGTTTCCCCAGTCCATACACCCACTGTCTCTGTGTCTCCAGACCCTACACCCCCCGTCTCTGTGTCCCCAGTCCATACATCCCCTGTCTCTGTGCCCCCAGTCCCAACACCCCACTGTCTCTGTGTCGCCAGTCCCTACTTTCCCTGTCTCTGTGTCCCCAGCCCCTACACACCCCGTCTCTGTGTCCCCAGTCCCTACACCCTCCATCTCCGTGGCCCCAAGACCCTACAACCCTCCCCGTCTCTGTGTCCCCAGACCCCTACACACCCCGTCTCTGTATCCCCAGTCCCTACATCCACCGTCTCTGTGTCCCCAGTCCCTACACACCCTGTCTCTGTGTCCCCAGTCCCTACACCCCAGTCTCTGTGTCCCCACTCCCTACACCCACCCCGTCTCTGTGTCCCCAGCCCCTACACCCCCCGTCTGTGTGTCCCCAATCCCTACACCCTCCGTCTCAGTGTCCCCAGTCCCTACACCCCTTGTCTCTGTCTCCCCGGTCCCTACACCCCCGTCTCTGCGTCCCCAGTCCCTACACCCCCGGTCTCTGTGTCCCCAACCCCTATACCCCCCGTCTCTGTGTCCCCAGCCACTACACCCCCCGTCTCTGTGTCCCCAGCCACTACACCCCCCGTCTCTGTTTCCCCAGTCCCTACACACCCCGTCTCTGTGTCCCCAGTCCCTACACACTCCGTCTCTGTGTCCACAGCCCCTACACTCCCGTCTCTGTGCCCCCAGTCCCTACACACCCCCGTCTCTGTGTCCCCAAACCCTACACCCCCCGTCTCTGTGTCCCCAGTCCCTACACCCACCATCTCTGTGCCAGCCGTCCCTACACCACCTGTCTCTGTGTCCCCAGTCCCTACACACCCTGTCTCTGTGTCCCCAGTCCCGACACCCCAGTCTCTGTGTCCCCACTCCCTACACCCCCCCCGTCTCTGTGTCCCCAGCCCCTACACCCCCCGTCTCTGTGTCCCCAGCCCCTACACACCCCGTCTCTGTGTCCCCAGTCCCTACACCCCCTCGTCTCTGTGTCCCCAGTCCCTACACCCCCTGTCTCTGTGTCCTCAGCCCCTACACCCCACTGTCTCTGTGTCCCCAGTCCCTACACCCCCTGTCTCTGTGTCCCCAGCCCCTACACCCCCCGTCTATGTGTCCCCAGTCCCTACACACCCCGTGTCTGTGCCCCCTGTCCCTACACCTCCCGTCTCTGTGTCCCCAGTTCCTACACTCCACGTCTCTGTGCCCCCAGCCCCTACACCCCCCGTCTCTGTGCCCCCAGTCCCTATACCCCCCGTCTCTGTGTCCCCAGTCCCTACACACCTCAGTCTCTGTGTCCCCAGTCCCTACACCCCCTGTCTCTGTGTCCCCAGTCCCTACACCCCCTGTAACTGTGCCCCCAGTCCCTACACTCCGTCTCTGTGCCCCAGTCCCTACACCCCCTGTCTCTGTGTCCCCAGTCCCTCCACCCCCCGTCTCTGCGTCCCCAGCCCCTACAACCCCCGTCTCTGTGTCCCCAGTCCCTACACCCCCTGTCTCTGTGTCCCCAGTGCCTACACACCCGTCTCTGTGCCCCCAGTCCCTACACCCCCTGTCTCTGTGTCCCGTCCCTATACCCCCCGTATCTGTGTCCCCAGTCCCTACACCCCCTGTCTCTGAGTCCCCAGTCCCTACACACCCTGTCTCTGTGCCCCCAGTCCCTACACACCCTGTCTCTGTGCCCCCAGTCCCTACACCCCTCCGTCTCTGTGTCCCCAGTCCCTACACCCCCCGTCTCTGTGTCCCCAGTCCCTACACACCCTGTCTCTGTGTCCCCAGTCCCTACACCCCCTGTCTCTGTGTCCCCAGTCCCTACACCCTCCTTCTCTGTTTCCCCAGTCCATACACCCACTGTCTCTGTGTCCCCAGACCCTACACCCCCCGTCTCTGTGTCCCCAGTCCATACACCCACCTCTCTGTGTCCCCAGTCCCTACACCCCCCGTCTCTATGTCCCCAGCCCTTACACCCTCCGTCTCTGTGTCCCCAGTCCCAACACCCCCCGTCTCTGTATCCCCAACCACTACACCCCCAGTCTCTGTGTCCCCAGTCCCTACACCCCCTGTCTCTGTGTCCCCTGTCCCTACTCCCCCTGTCTCTGTGTCCCCAGCCCCAACACCCTCCGTCTCTGTGCCACAGTCCCTATACCCTCCGTCTCTGTGCCCCCAGTCCCTACATCCCCTGTCTCTGTGTCCCCAGTCCCTACACGCCCCGTGTCTGTGTCCCCAGTCCCTACACCCCCCGTCTCTGTGCCCCCAGTCCTACAACCCCCGTCTCTGTCTTCCCAGCCCCTACACTCCCTGTCTCTGTGACCCCAGCCCCTAAACTCCGTCTCTGTGCCCCCAGTTCCTACTCTCCCTGTCTCTGTGTCCCCAGTCCCTACACCCCCCGTCTCTGTGTCCCCAGTCCCTACACCCCCTGTCTCTGTGTCCCCTGTCCCTACACCCCCTGTCTCTGTGTCCCCAGCCCTACACCCCCCGTCTCTGTTTCCCCAGTCCATACACCCACTGTCTCTGTGTCCCCAGACCCTACACCCCCCGTCTCTGTGTCCCCAGTCCATACATCCCCTGTCTCTGTGCCCCAGTCCCTACACCTCCCGTCTCTGTGCCCCCAGTCCCTACACCCCCGTCTCTGTGTCCCCAGTCCCTACACACCCTGTCTCTGTGCCCCCAGTCCCTACACACTCCGTCTCTGTGTCCCCAGCCCCTACACCCTCCGTCTCTGTGTCCCCAGCCCCTACACCCTCTGTCTCTGTGTCCCCAGTCCCTACACACACCGTCTCTCTGTCCCCAGTCCCTACACCCCCCGTCTCTGTGTCCCCAGCCCCTACACACCCCGTCTCTGTGTCCCCAGCCCCTGCACCCTCCATCTCCGTGGCCCCCAGCCCCTACAACCCTCCCCGTCTCTGTGTCCCCAGTCCCTACACACCCCGTCTCTGTGTCCCCAGTCCCTACATCCACCGTCTCTGTGTCCCCAGTCCCTACACACCCTGTCTCTGTGTCCCCAGTCCCTACACCCCAGTCTCTGTGTCCCCACTCCCTACACCCCCCCGTCTCTGTGTCCCCAGCCCCTACACCCCCCGTCTCTGTGTCCCCAATCCCTACACCCTCCGTCTCAGTGTCCCCAGTCCCTACACCCCTTGTCTGTGTCTCCCCGGTCCCTACACCCCCGTCTCTGCGTCCCCAGTCCCTACACCCCCGGTCTCTGTGTCCCCAAACCCTATTCCCTCCGTCTCTGTGTCCCCAGTCCCTACACCCCCCGTCTCTGTGTCCCCAGCCACCACACCCCCCGTCTCTGTTTCCCCAGTCCCTACAAACCCCGTCTCTGTGTCCCCAGGCCCTACACCCCCTGTCTCTGTGTCCCCAGACCCTACACCCCCAGTCTCTGTGCCCCCTGTCCCTACACCCCCCGTCTCTGTGTCCCCAGCCCCTACACCCCCTGTCACTGTGTCCCCTGTACCTACACCCCCCCGTCTCTGTGTCGCCAGTCCCTACACCCACCCTCTGTGTCCCCAGTCCCTACACCCCCCGTCTCTGTGTCCCCAGCCCCTACACCCTCCGTCTCTGTGCCCCAGCCCCTACACCCCTGTCTCTGTGTCCCCAGTCCCTACACCACCCGTCTCTGTGTCCCCAGTCCCTACA
>NW_027277958.1:0-22256 GCF_030028105.1 Mobula birostris
GGACAGAGTGGATGTGGCAAAGTTGTTTCCCATGATGGGGAGTCTAGTACGAGAGGGCATGACTTAAGGATTGAAGGGCGTCCATTCAGAACAGAGATGTGAAGGAATTTTTTTAGTCAGAGGGTGGTGAATCTATGGAATTTGTTTCCACAGGTGGCAGTGGAGGCCAAGGCATTAGGTGTATTTAAGGCAGAGATTGATAGGTATCTGAGTAGCCAAGGCATCGAAGGTTATGGTGAGAAGGCGGGGGAGTGGGACTAAATGGAGAATGGATCAGCTCATGATAAAATGGTGGAGCAGACTCGATGGGCCAAATGGCTGACTTCTGCTCCTTTGTCTTATGGTCTTATGGTCTTACGTGTTGGAAGCCTCTATCACTATCTGCCTTTGTCTTAGTTATATCAGAGAAACCTAGTTACATTTGTAAGGTACACAATAATTGCGAAGGCACAGGGATTAATCCTGACCCATGGTTAATTCTGTTAAATAGCTGGAACAAGTGAGAACATCAAACCTCATCAGATGAATTTGTTCCAATAGCTAGAAGGGAAAAGATTCTTTAAGAAGCATTTGGCATTTGAGCTGTCCTATTTGAACACCTTGCATTCTCAATCTTAAACTGCAAAATTTATCATCTCATGCAGATAAAAGAATGCCAATAAATAAAGACATATGCACAGCTGAAATTAACTAAAATTCACAATATTGTATTCAATCATTAGCAGAGAAAAGGAAGTTCTAAATGTCCTGGTGGTCTTAATGTGTGAAATTATTTCACACAAATACTGAGGTACTTTGGGGTTGCCGATCCCAATTTTTTAATCCCTTAATGCAAAGTAAAGGTGAGTCTCGCCCACCAGCGTACTAACTAACATTCCGCCTTCAAACTCAGAATCAGGTTACTGGGGGAGTCTAGGACCAGAGGACACAGATAGACTGGATATGGAGATGTTGTTTCCTATAGTGGGGGGAGTCCAGGACCAGAGTACACAAATAGAGTGATTTGGAGAGGATATTTGCTATAGTGGGTATTCTAGGGCCAGAGGACAGAGATAGAGTAAATGTGGAGTAGATGTTTCCTATAGTGGGGGAGTCTAGGACCAGAGGACACAAATAGAGTGGATGCGGAGAGGATGTTTCTTAAAGTAGGGGAATCTAGGACCAGAGGACAGGGATAGAGTGGATGTGGAGAGGATGTTTCCTATAGTGGGGGACTCTGGGATCAGAGGGCACAGATAGAGTGGATGTGGAGAGGATGTTTCCTATAATGGAGGAGTCTAGGACCACAGGACACAGACAGAGTGGATGTGGAGATGTTGTTTCCTATAGTGGAGGGAGTCTAGGACCAGAGTACACAGATAGAGTGGATGTAAAGATGTTGCTCCTATAGTGGGGGAGTCCAGGACCAGAGTACACAGATAGAGTGGATATGGAGAGGATATTTCCTATAGTTGGGGATTCTAGGACCAGAGGACAGAGATAGAGTGAATGTGGAGAAGATGTTTCCTACAGTGGGAGAGTCTAGGACCAGAGGACACAAATAGAGTGGATGTGGAGAGGATGTTTCTTATAGAGCTGGACTCTAGGACCAGAGGACACAAATAGAGTGGATGTAGAGAGGATGTTTCCCATAGTGGAGGAGTCTAGGATCAGAGGACACAGATAGAGTGGATGTGGCGAGGATGTTTCCTATTTGGCGGAGTGTAAGGCTAGAGGACACAGATAGAGTGGATGTGGAGCGGATGTTTTCTATAGTGGGGGAGTCTAGGACCAGTAGACATAGATAGAGTGGATATGGACGGGATATTTCTTATACTGGGGGAGTCTAGGACCAGAGGACACAGACAGAGTGGATGTGGAGAGGATGTTTCTTATAGTGGGGGAGTCTAGGACCAGTGGACACAGATAGAGTGGATGTAGAGAGGTTGTTTCCTAAACTGGGGGAATTCGAGGACCAGAGGGCACAGATAGAGTGGATGTGGAGAGGATGTTTCCTATGGTGTGGGAGACTAGGATCGGAGGGCACAGTAGACTGGATGTGGAGCGGATGTTTCCTATGGTGTGGGAGTCTGAGATCAGAGGGCATAGATAGAGTGGATGTGGAGAGGATATTTCCTATAGTGGGGGAGTCTAGGACCAGAGGGCACAGATAGAGTGGATGTGGAGAGGATGTTTCCTATATTGGGGGAGTCCAGGACCAGAGGACACAGATAGAGCAGATGTGGGGAGGATGTTTCCTATAGTGCGGAATTCTGGGATCAGAGGGCACAGATAGAATGGATGTGAAGAGGATGTTTCTTACCGTCTGGGAGTCTAGGATCAGAGTGCACAGTTACAGTGGATGTGGAGAGGATATTTCCTACAGTAGGGGAGTCCAGCATCAGAGGACATGATAGAGTGGATATGGAAAGAATATTTCCAATAGTGGAGTAGTCTAGGTCCAGAGGACACAGATAGAGTAGATGTGGAGAGAATGTTTCCTATAGTGAGGGCGTCTAGGATCAGAGGACACAGATAGAGTGGATGTGGAGAGGTTGTTTACGATAGTGGGGGAGTCTACGATCAGAGGGCACAGATAGAGTGGATGCGGAGAGGATGTTTCCTACGGTGTGGGAGTCTAGGATCAGAGGGCACAAATAGAGTGGATGTGGAGAGGATGTTTCGTACAGTAGGGGAGTCTAGGACCAGAGGGCACGGATAGAGTGGATGTGGAGATGATGTTTCCTATAGTGGGGGAGTCTAGGACCAGAGGGCACAGATAGAGTGGATGTGGAGAGGATGTTTCCTATAGTGGGGGAGTCTAGGATCAGAGGACACAGATAGAGTGGATGTGGAGAGGATGTTTCCTATAGTGGGGGAGTCTAGTACCAGAGGACACAGACAGACTGGATGTGGAGATGTTGTTTCCTATAATGGAGGGGGGTCTAGGACCAGAGGACAGAGACAGAGTGGATGTGGAGATGCTGTTTCCTAGAGTGGAGGGGGGTCTCGGACCAGATGACACAGATAGAGTGGATATGGAGAGGATATTTCCTATAGTGGGGGAGTCTAGGACCAAAGGACACAGATAGAGAGGCTATGGAGATGATGTTTCATATAGTGGGGGTGTCTAGGATCAGAGGACACAAATAGAGTGGAGGTGGAGAGGATGTTTCCTATAGTGGAGGAATCTTGGACCAGAGGACACAGACAGAGTGGATGTGGAGATGTTGTTTCCTATAGTGGGGGAGTCTAGGACCATAGGACACAAATAGAGTGGATGTGGAGAGGATATTTCCTACAGTAGGGGAGTCTCGGAACTGAGGGCATAGATAGAGTGGATGTGGAGAGGATGTTTCCTATAGTGGGGGAGTCTAGGACCAGAGGGCACAGATAGAGTGGATGTGGAGAGGATGTTTCCTATATTGGGGGAGTCCAGGACCAGAGGTCACAGATAGAGCAGATGTGGGGAGGATGTTTCCTATAGTGAGGGAGTCTAGGATCAGAGGACACAGATAGAGTGGATATGGAGAGGTTGTTTCCGATAGTGGGGGAGTCTACGATCAGAGGGCACAGATAGAGTGGATGCGGAGAGGATGTTTCCTACGGTGTGGGAGTCTAGGATGAGAGTGCGCAGCTAGAGTGGATGTCGAGAGGATGATTCCTATGGTGGGGAAGTCTAGGATCATAGCAGACAGATAGAGTGGATGTGGAGAGGATGGTTCCTATGGTGTGGGAGTCTAGGATCAGAGGGCACAGTTAGAGTGGATGTGGATATGATGTTTCCTATACTGTGGGAGTCTAGGATCAGAGGGCACAGATAGAGTGGATGTGGAGAGGATGTTTCCTATAGTGGTGGAGTCTAGGATCAGAGGGCACAGATAGAGTGGATGAGGAGAGGATATTTCCTATTTGAGGGAGTCTAAGACTAGAGGACACAGATAGAGTGGATGTTGAGCGGATGTTTTCTATACTGGGGGAGTCTAGGACCAGAGGACACAGATAGACTGGATGTAGAGAGGTTGTTTCCTAAATTGGGGGAATTCGAGGACCAGAGGGCATAGATAGAGTGGATGTGGAGAGGATGTTTCCTATATTGGGGGAGTCCAGGACCAGAGGACACAGATAGAGCAGATGTGGGGAGGATGTTTCCTATATTGCGGAATTCTGGGATCAGAGGGCACAGATAGAGTGGATGTGAAGAGGATGTTTCCTACCGTCTGGGAGTCTAGGGTCAGAGTGCACAGTTACAGTGGATGTGGAGAGGATATTTCCTACAGTAGGGGAGTCCAGCATCAGAGGACATGATAGAGTGGATATGGAAAGAATATTTCCAATAGTGGAGGAGTCTAGGACAAGAGCACACAGATAGAGTGGATGTGGAGATGTTGTTTCCTAGCGTGGAGGGGGGTCTCGGACCAGAGGACACAGATAGAGTGGATATGGAGAGGATATTTCCTATAGAGGGGGAGTCTAGGTCCAGAGGACACAGATAGAGTAGATGTGGAGAGAATGTTTCCTATAGTGGGGGAGTCTAGGATCAGAGGACACAGATAGAGTGGATGTGGAGAGGATGTTTCCAATAGTAGGGGAGTCTAGGATCAGAGGGCACAGATAGAGTGGATGCGGAGAGGATGTTTCCTACGGTGTGGGAGTCTAGGATGAGAGTGCGCAGCTAGAGTGGATGTGGAGAGGATGTTTCCTATGGTGGGGAAGTCTAGGATCATAGCAGACGGATAGAGTGGATGTGGAGAGGATGTTTCCTATGGTGTGGGAGTCTAGGATCAGAGGGCACAGTTAGAGTGGATGTGGATAGGATGTTTCCTATACTGTGGGAGTCTAGGATCAGAGGGCACAGATAGAGTGGATGTGGAGAGGATGTTTCCTATAGTGGTGGAGTCTAGGATCAGAGGGCACAGATAGAGGGGATGTGGAGAGGATGTTTCCTATAGTGGTGGAGTCTAGGATCAGAGGGCACAGATAGAGTGGATGAGGAGAAGATATTTCCTATTTGAGGGAGTCTAAGACTAGAGGACACAGATAGAGTGGATGTTGAGAGGATGTTTTCTATACTGGGGGAGTCTAGGACCAGAGGACACAGATAGACTGGATATGGAGATGTTGTTTCCTATAGTGGGGGGAGTCCAGGACCAGAGTACACAAATAGAGTGATTTGGAGAGGATATTTGCTATAGTGGGGTATTCTAGGGCCAGAGGACAGAGATAGAGTGAATGTGGAGAGAATGTTTCCTATAATGGAGGAGTCTAGGACCACAGGACACAGACAGAGTGGATGTGGAGAGGATGTTTCCAATAGTAGGGGAGTCTAGGATCAGAGGGCACAGATAGACTAGATGTCCAGAGGATGTTTTCTATAGTGGGGGAGTCTAGGATCAGAGGGCACAAATAGAGTGGATGTGGAGAGGATGTTTCCTATAGTGGGGGAGTCTAGGACCAGAGGGCACAGATAGAGTTTATGTGGAGAGGATATTTCGTATAGTGGGGGAGTCTAGGATCAGAGGACACAGATAGAGTGGATGTGGAGAGGATGTTTCCTATAGTGGGGGAGTCTAGGACCAGAGGACACAGACAGACTGGATGTGGAGATGTTGTTTCCTATAATGGAGTGGGGTCTAGGACCAGAGGACAGAGACAGAGTGGATGTGGAGATGTTGTTTCCTAGAGTGGAGGGGTGTCTCGGACCAGATGACACAGATAGAGTGGATATGGAGAGGATATTTCCTATAGTGGGGGAGTCTAGGACCAAAGGACACAGATAGAGAAGCTATGGAGATGATGTTTCCTATAGTGGGGATGTCTAGGATCAGAGGACACAAATAGAGTGGAGGTGGAGAGGATGTTTCCTATAGTGGAGGAATCTTGGACCAGAGGACACAGAAAGAGTGGTGTGGAGATGTTGTTTCCTATAGTGGGGGGAGTCTAGGACCATAGGACACAAATAGAGTGGATGTGGAGAGGATATTTCCTAAAGTAGGGGAGTCTCGGAACAGAGGGCATAGATAGAGTGGATGTGGAGAGGATGTTTACTATAGTGGGGAGTCTAGGACCAGAGGGCACAGATAGAGTGGATGTGGAGAGGATGTTTCCTATATTGGGGGAGTCCAGGACCAGAGGTCACAGATAGAGCAGATGTGGGGAGGATGTTTCCTATAGTGAGGGCGTCTAGGATCAGAGGACACAGATAGAGTGGATGTGGAGAGGTTGTTTCCGATAGTGGGGGAGTCTACGATCAGAGGGCACAGATAGAGTGGATGTCGAGAGGATGTTTCCTGTGGTGTGGGAGTCTCGGATCAGAGGGCACAGTTAGAGTGGATGTGGATAGGATGTTTCCTATACTGTGGGATTCTAGGATCAGAGGGCACAGATAGAGTGGATGTGGAGAGGATGTTTCCTATAGTGGTGGTGTCTAGGATCAGAGGGCACAGATAGAGTGGATGTGGAGAGGATGTTTCCTATAGTGGTGGAGTCTAGGATCAGAGGGCACAGATAGAGTGGATGAGGAGAAGATATTTCCTATTTGAGGGAGTCTAAGACTAGAGGACACAGATAGAGTGGATGTTGAGAGGATGTTTTCTATACTGGGGGAGTCTAGGACCAGAGGACACAGATAGACTGGATATGGAGATGTTGTTAAATATAGTGGGGGGAGTCCAGGACCAGAGTACACAAATAGAGTGATTTGGAAAGGATATTTCCTATAGTGGGGTATTCTAGGACCAGAGGACAGAGATAGAGTGAATGTGGAGTAGATGTTTCCTATAGTGGGGGAGTCTAGGACCAGAGGACACAAATAGAGTGGATGCGGAGAGGATGTTTCTTAAAGTAGGGGAATCTAGGACCAGAGGACAGGGATAGAGTGGATGTGGAGAGGATGTTTCCTATAGTGGGGGAGTCTGGGATCAGAGGGCACAGATAGAGTGGTTGTGGAGAGGATGTTCCCGATTGTGTGGGAGACTGGGATCAGAGGGCACAGTTAGAGTGGATGTCGAGAGGATGTTTCCTGTGGTGTGGGAGTCTAGGATCAGAGGGCACAGTTAGAGTGGATGTGGAGAGGATGTTTCCTATACTGGGGGAGTCTATCATCAGAAGGTACAGATAGAGTGGATGTGGACAGGATGTTTCCTATAGTGGTGGAGTCTAGGATCAGAGGGCACAGATAGAGTGGATGAGGATAGGATATTTCCTATTTGGGGGAGTCTAAGTCTAGAGGACGCAGATAGAGTGGATGTGGAGATGTTGTTTCCTATAGTGGGGAGACTCTAGGACCAGAGGACACAGATAGAGTGGATGTGGATAGGATATTTCCTATACTGGGGGGAGTCTAGGATGAGCAGACACAGATAGAGTGGATGTAGAGAGGATGTTTCCTAAAGTAGGGGGAGTTTAGGACCAGAGGACACAGATAGAGTGGATGTGGAGAGGATGTTTCCTATGGTTTGGGAGACTAGAATCGGAGAGCACAGATAGAGTGGATGTGGAGAGGATGTTTCCTATGTTGTGGGGGTCTGGGATCAGAAGATGCAGATAGAGTGGATGTGGAGAGGATGTTTCCTATAATGGAGGAGTCTAGGACCACAGGACACAGACAGAGTGGATGTGGAGATGTTGTTTCCTATAGTGGAGGGAGTCTAGGACCAGAGAACACAGATAGAGTGGATGTAAAGATGTTGCTCCTATAGTGGGGGGAGTCCAGGACCAGAGTACACAGATAGAGTGGATATGGAGAGGATATTTCCTATAGTTGGGGATTCTAGGACCAGAGGACAGAGATAGAGTGAATGTGGAGAAGATGTTTCCTACAGTGGGAGAGTCTAGGACCAGAGGGCACAGATAGAGTGGATGTGGAGAGGATGTTTCCTATAGTGGGGGAGTCTAGGATCAGAGGACACAGATAGAGTGGATGTGGAGAGGATGTTTCCTATAGTGGGGGAGTCTCGGACCAGAGGACACAGACAGACTGGATGTGGAGATGTTGTTTCCTATAATTGAGTGGGGTCTAGGACCAGAGGACAGAGACAGAGTGGAGGTGGAGATGTTGTTTCCTAGAGTGGAGGGGTGTCTCGGACCAGATGACACAGATAGAGTGGATATGGAGAGGATATTTCCTATAGTGGGGGAGTCTAGGACCAAAGGACACAGATAGAGAAGCTATGGAGATGATGTTTCCTATAGTGGGGGAGTCTAGGACCAGAGGGCACAGATAGAGTGGATGTGGAGAGGATGTTTCCTATATTGGGGGAGTCCAGGACCAGAGGTCACAGATAGAGCAGATGTGGGGAGGATGTTTCCTATAGTGAGGGCGTCTAGGATCAGAGGACACAGATAGAGTGGATGTGGAGAGGTTGTTTCCGATAGTGGGGGAGTCTACGATCAGAGGGCACAGATAGAGTGGATGTGGAGAGGATGTTTCCTATGGTGGGGAAGTCTAGGATCATAGCAGACGGATAGAGTGGATGTGGAGAGGATGTTTCCTATGGTGTGGGAGTCTAGGATCAGAGGGCACAGTTAGAGTGGATGTGGATAGGATGTTTCCTATACTGTGGGAGTCTAGGATCAGAGGGCACAGATAGAGTGGATGTGGAGAGGATGTTTCCTATAGTGGTGGAGTCTAGGATCAGAGGGCACAGATAGAGGGGATGTGGAGAGGATGTTTCCTATAGTGGTGGAGTCTAGGATCAGAGGGCACAGATAGAGTGGATGAGGAGAAGATATTTCCTATTTGAGGGATTCTAAGACTAGAGGACACAGATAGAGTGGATGTTGAGAGGATGTTTTCTATACTGGGGGAGTCTAGGACCAGAGGGCACAGATAGACTGGATATGGAGATGTTGTTTCCTATAGTGGGGGGAGTCCAGGACCAGAGTACACAAATAGAGTGATTTGGAGAGGATATTTGCTATAGTGGGGTATTCTAGGGCCAGAGGACAGAGATAGAGTAAATGTGGAGTAGATGTTTCCTATAGTGGGGGAGTCTAGGACCAGAGGACACAAATAGAGTGGATGCGGAGAGGATGTTTCTTAAAGTAGGGGAATCTAGGACCAGAGGACAGGGATAGAGTGGATGTGGAGAGGATGTTTCCTATAGTGGGGGACTCTGGGATCAGAGGGCACAGATAGAGTGGATGTGGAGAGGATGTTTCCTATAATGGAGGAGTCTAGGACCACAGGACACAGACAGAGTGGATGTGGAGATGTTGTTTCCTATAGTGGAGGGAGTCTAGGACCAGAGTACACAGATAGAGTGGATGTAAAGATGTTGCTCCTATAGTGGGGGGAGTCCAGGACCAGAGTACACAGATAGAGTGGATATGGAGAGGATATTTCCTATAGTTGGGGATTCTAGGACCAGAGGACAGAGATAGAGTGAATGTGGAGAAGATGTTTCCTACAGTGGGAGAGTCTAGGACCAGAGGACACAAATAGAGTGGATGTGGAGAGGATGTTTCTTATAGAGGGGGACTCTAGGACCAGAGGACACAAATAGAGTGGATGTAGAGAGGATGTTTCCCATAGTGGAGGAGTCTAGGATCAGAGGACACAGATAGAGTGGATGTGGCGAGGATGTTTCCTATTTGGCGGAGTGTAAGGCTAGAGGACACAGATAGAGTGGATGTGGAGCGGATGTTTTCTATAGTGGGGGAGTCTAGGACCAGTAGACATAGATAGAGTGGATATGGACGGGATATTTCTTATACTGGGGGAGTCTAGGACCAGAGGACACAGACAGAGTGGATGTGGAGAGGATGTTTCTTATAGTGGGGGAGTCTAGGACCAGTGGACACAGATAGAGTGGATGTAGAGAGGTTGTTTCCTAAACTGGGGGAATTCGAGGACCAGAGGGCACAGATAGAGTGGATGTGGAGAGGATGTTTCCTATGGTGTGGGAGACTAGGATCGGAGGGCACAGTAGACTGGATGTGGAGCGGATGTTTCCTATGGTGTGGGAGTCTGAGATCAGAGGGCATAGATAGAGTGGATGTGGAGAGGATATTTCCTATAGTGGGGGAGTCTAGGACCAGAGGGCACAGATAGAGTGGATGTGGAGAGGATGTTTCCTATATTGGGGGAGTCCAGGACCAGAGGACACAGATAGAGCAGATGTGGGGAGGATGTTTCCTATAGTGCGGAATTCTGGGATCAGATGGCACAGATAGAGTGGATGTGAAGAGGATGTTTCTTACCGTCTGGGAGTCTAGGATCAGAGTGCACAGTTACAGTGGATGTGGAGAGGATATTTCCTACAGTAGGGGAGTCCAGCATCAGAGGACATGATAGAGTGGATATGGAAAGAATATTTCCAATAGTGGAGTAGTCTAGGACAAGAGGACACAGATACAGTGGATGTGGAGAGGATATTTCCTATAGAGGGGGAGTCTAGGTCCAGAGGACACAGATAGAGTAGATGTGGAGAGAATGTTTCCTATAGTGAGGGCGTCTAGGATCAGAGGACACAGATAGAGTGGATGTGGAGAGGTTGTGTACGATAGTGGGGGAGTCTACGATCAGAGGGCACAGATAGAGTGGATGCGGAGAGGATGTTTCCTACGGTGTGGGAGTCTAGGATCAGAGGGCACAAATAGAGTGGATGTGGAGAGGATGTTTCGTACAGTAGGGGAGTCTAGGACCAGAGGGCACGGATAGAGTGGATGTGGAGATGATGTTTCCTATAGTGGGGGAGTCTAGGACCAGAGGGCACAGATAGAGTGGATGTGGAGAGGATGTTTCCTATAGTGGGGGAGTCTAGGATCAGAGGACACAGATAGAGTGGATGTGGAGAGGATGTTTCCTATACTGGGGGAGTCTAGGACCAGAGGACACAGACAGACTGGATGTGGAGATGTTGTTTCCTATAATGGAGGGGGGTCTAGGACCAGAGGACAGAGACAGAGTGGATGTGGAGATGCTGTTTCCTAGAGTGGAGGGGGGTCTCGGACCAGATGACACAGATAGAGTGGATATGGAGAGGATATTTCCTATAGTGGGGGAGTCTAGGACCAAAGGACACAGATAGAGAGGCTATGGAGATGATGTTTCATATAGTGGGGGTGTCTAGGATCAGAGGACACAAATAGAGTGGAGGTGGAGAGGATGTTTCCTATAGTGGAGGAATCTTGGACCAGAGGACACAGACAGAGTGGATGTGGAGATTTTGTTTCCTATAGTGGGGGGAGTCTAGGACCATAGGACACAAATAGAGTGGATGTGGAGAGGATATTTCCTACAGTAGGGGAGTCTCGGAACTGAGGGCATAGATAGAGTGGATGTGGAGAGGATGTTTCCTATAGTGGGGGAGTCTAGGACCAGAGGGCACAGATAGAGTGGATGTGGAGAGGATGTTTCCTATATTGGGGGAGTCCAGGACCAGAGGTCACAGATAGAGCAGATGTGGGGAGGATGTTTCCTATAGTGAGGGAGTCTAGGATCAGAGGACACAGATAGAGTGGATATGGAGAGGTTGTTTCCGATAGTGGGGGAGTCTACGATCAGAGGGCACAGATAGAGTGGATGCGGAGAGGATGTTTCCTACGGTGTGGGAGTCTAGGATGAGAGTGCGCAGCTAGAGTGGATGTCGAGAGGATGATTCCTATGGTGGGGAAGTCTAGGATCATAGCAGACAGATAGAGTGGATGTGGAGAGGATGGTTCCTATGGTGTGGGAGTCTAGGATCAGAGGGCACAGTTAGAGTGGATGTGGATATGATGTTTCCTATACTGTGGGAGTCTAGGATCAGAGGGCACAGATAGAGTGGATGTGGAGAGGATGTTTCCTATAGTGGTGGAGTCTAGGATCAGAGGGCACAGATAGAGTGGATGAGGAGAGGATATTTCCTATTTGAGGGAGTCTAAGACTAGAGGACACAGATGGAGTGGATGTTGAGCGGATGTTTTCTATACTGGGGGAGTCTAGGACCAGAGGACACAGATAGACTGGATATGGAGATGTTGTTTCCTATAGTGGGGGGAGTCCAGGACCAGAGTACACAAATAGAGTGATTTGGAGAGGATATTTCCTATAGTGGGGTATTCTAGGACCAGAGGACAGATAGAGTGAATGTGGAGTAGATGTTTCCTATAGTGGGGGAGTCTAGGACCAGAGGACACAAATAGAGTGGATGCGGAGAGGATGTTTCTTAAAGTAGGGGAATCTAGGACCAGAGGACAGGGATAGAGTGGATGTGGAGAGGATGTTTCCTATAGTGGGGGAGTCTGGGATCAGAGGGCACAGATAGAGAGGTTTTGGAGAGGATGTTCCCGATTGTGTTGGAGACTGGGATCAGAGGGTACAGTTAGAGTGGATGTCGAGAGGATGTTTCCTGTGGTGTGGGAGTCTAGGATCAGAGGGCACAGTTAGAGTGGATATGGAGAGGATGTTTCCTATACTGGGGGAGTCTAGGATCAGAAGGTACAGATACAGTGGATGTGGACAGGATGTTTCCTATAGTGGTGGAGTCTAGGATCAGAGGGCACAGATAGAGTGGATGAGGATAGGATATTTCCTGTTTGGGGGAGTCTAAGTCTAGAGGACGCAGATAGAGTGGATGTGGAGATGTTGTTTCCTATAGTGGGGAGAGTCTAGGACCAGAGGACACAGATAGAGTGGATGTGGATAGGATATTTCCTATACTGGGGGGAGTCTAGGATGAGCGGACACAGATAGAGTGGATGTAGAGAGGATGTTTCCTAAAGTAGGGGGAGTTTAGGACCAGAGGACACAGATAGAGTGGATGTGGAGAGGATGTTTCCTATGGTTTGGGAGACTAGGATCGGAGAGCACAGATAGAGTGGATGTGGAGAGGATGTTTCCTATGTTGTGGGGGTCTGGGATCAGAAGACGCAGATAGAGTGGATGTGGAGAGGATGTTTCTTATAGTGGGGGAGTCTAGGACCAGTGGACACAGTTAGAGTGGATGTAGAGAGGTTGTTTCCTAAATTGGGGGAATTCGAGGACCAGAGGGCACAGATAGAGTGGATGTGGAGCGGATGTTTCCTATGGTGTGGGAGTCTGAGATCAGAGGGCATAGATAGAGTGGATGTGGAGAGGATGTTTCCTATATTGGGGGAGTCCAGGACCAGAGGACACAGATAGAGCAGATGTGGGGAGGATGTTTCCTATAGTGCGGAATTCTGGGATCAGAGGGCACAGATAGAGTGGATGTGAAGAGGATGTTTCCTACCGTCTGGGAGTCTAGGATCAGAGTGCACAGTTACAGTGGATGTGGAGAGGATATTTCCTACAGTAGGGGAGTCCAGCATCAGAGGACATGATAGAGTGGATATGGAAAGAATATTTCCAATAGTGGAGGAGTCTAGGACAAGAGGACACAGATAGAGTGGATGTGGAGATGTTGTTTCCTAGCGTGGAGGGGGGTCTCGGACCAGAGGACACAGATAGAGTGGATATGGAGAGGATATTTCCTATAGAGGGGGAGTCTAGGTCCAGAGGACACAGATAGAGTAGATGTGGAGAGAATGTTTCCTATAGTGGGGGAGTCTAGGATCAGAGGACACAGATAGAGTGGATGTGGAGAGGATGTTTCCAATAGTAGGGGAGTCTAGGATCAGAGGGCACAGATAGAGTGGATGCGGAGAGGATGTTTTTCTACGGTGTGGGAGTCTAGGATGAGAGTGCGCAGCTAGAGTGGATGTGGAGAGGATGTTTCCTATGGTGGGGAAGTCTAGGATCATAGCAGACGGATAGAGTGGATGTGGAGAGGATGTTTCCTATGGTGTGGGAGTCTAGGATCAGAGGGCACAGTTAGAGTGGATGTGGATAGGATGTTTCCTATACTGTGGGAGTCTAGGATCAGAGGGCACAGATAGAGTGGATGTGGAGAGGATGTTTCCTATAGTGGTGGAGTCTAGGATCAGAGGGCACAGATAGAGGGGATGTGGAGAGGATGTTTCCTATAGTGGTGGAGTCTAGGATCAGAGGGCACAGATAGAGTGGATGAGGAGAAGATATTTCCTATTTGAGGGAGTCTAAGACTAGAGGACACAGATAGAGTGGATGTTGAGAGGATGTTTTCTATACTGGGGGAGTCTAGGACCAGAGGACACAGATAGACTGGATATGGAGATGTTGTTTCCTATAGTGGGGGGAGTCCAGGACCAGAGTACACAAATAGAGTGATTTGGAGAGGATATTTGCTATAGTGGGGTATTCTAGGGCCAGAGGACAGAGATAGAGTGAATGTGGAGAGAATGTTTCCTATAATGGAGGAGTCTAGGACCACAGGACACAGACAGAGTGGATGTGGAGAGGATGTTTCCTATAGTAGGGGAGTCTAGGATCAGAGGGCACAGATAGACTAGATGTCCAGAGGATGTTTTCTATAGTGGGGGAGTCTAGGATCAGAGGGCACAAATAGAGTGGATGTGGAGAGGATGTTTCCTATAGTGGGGGAGTCTAGGACCAGAGGGCACAGATAGAGTGGATGTGGAGAGGATATTTCGTATAGTGGGGGAGTCTAGGATCAGAGGACACAGATAGAGTGGATGTGGAGCGGATGTTTCCTATAGTGGGGGAGTCTAGGACCAGAGGACACAGACAGACTGGATGTGGAGATGTTGTTTCCTATAATGGAGTGGGGTCTAGGACCAGAGGACAGAGACAGAGTGGATGTGGAGATGTTGTTTCCTAGAGTGGAGGGGTGTCTCGGACCAGATGACACAGATAGAGTGGATATGGAGAGGATATTTCCTATAGTGGGGGAGTCTAGGACCAAAGGACACAGATAGAGAAGCTATGGAGATGATGTTTCCTATAGTGGGGATGTCTAGGATCAGAGGACACAAATAGAGTGGAGGTGGAGAGGATGTTTCCTATAGTGGAGGAATCTTGGACCAGAGGACACAGAAAGAGTGGTGTGGAGATGTTGTTTCCTATAGTGGGGGGAGTCTAGGACCATAGGACACAAATAGAGTGGATGTGGAGAGGATATTTCCTAAAGTAGGGGAGTCTCGGAACAGAGGGCATAGATAGAGTGGATGTGGAGAGGATGTTTACTATAGTGGGGGAGTCTAGGACCAGAGGGCACAGATAGAGTGGATGTGGAGAGGATGTTTCCTATATTGGGGGAGTCCAGGACCAGAGGTCACAGATAGAGCAGATGTGGGGAGGATGTTTCCTATAGTGAGGGCGTCTAGGATCAGAGGACACAGATAGAGTGGATGTGGAGAGGTTGTTTCCGATAGTGGGGGAGTCTACGATCAGAGGGCACAGATAGAGTGGATGTCGAGAGGATGTTTCCTGTGGTGTGGGAGTTTCGGATCAGAGGGCACAGTTAGAGTGGATGTGGATAGGATGTTTCCTATACTGTGGGATTCTAGGATCAGAGGGCACAGATAGAGTGGATGTGGAGAGGATGTTTCCTATAGTGGTGGTGTCTAGGATCAGAGGGCACAGATAGAGTGGATGTGGAGAGGATGTTTCCTATAGTGGTGGAGTCTAGGATCAGAGGGCACAGATAGAGTGGATGAGGAGAAGATATTTCCTATTTGAGGGAGTCTAAGACTAGAGGACACAGATAGAGTGGATGTTGAGAGGATGTTTTCTATACTGGGGGAGTCTAGGACCAGAGGACACAGATAGACTGGATATGGAGATGTTGTTAAATATAGTGGGGGGAGTCCAGGACCAGAGTACACAAATAGAGTGATTTGGAAAGGATATTTCCTATAGTGGGGTATTCTAGGACCAGAGGACAGAGATAGAGTGAATGTGGAGTAGATGTTTCCTATAGTGGGGGAGTCTAGGACCAGAGGACACAAATAGAGTGGATGCGGAGAGGATGTTTCTTGAAGTAGGGGAATCTAGGACCAGAGGACAGGGATAGAGTGGATGTGGAGAGGATGTTTCCTATAGTGGGGGAGTCTGGGATCAGAGGGCACAGATAGAGTGGTTGTGGAGAGGATGTTCCCGATTGTGTGGGAGACTGGGATCAGAGGGCACAGTTAGAGTGGATGTCGAGAGGATGTTTCCTGTGGTGTGGGAGTCTAGGATCAGAGGGCACAGTTAGAGTGGATGTGGAGAGGATGTTTCCTATACTGGGGGAGTCTATCATCAGAAGGTACAGATAGAGTGGATGTGGACAGGATGTTTCCTATAGTGGTGGAGTCTAGGATCAGAGGGCACAGATAGAGTGGATGAGGATAGGATATTTCCTATTTGGGGGAGTCTAAGTCTAGAGGACGCAGATAGAGTGGATGTGGAGATGTTGTTTCCTATAGTGGGGAGACTCTAGGACCAGAGGACACAGATAGAGTGGATGTGGATAGGATATTTCCTATACTGGGGGGAGTCTAGGATGAGCAGACACAGATAGAGTGGATGTAGAGAGGATGTTTCCTATGGTTTGGGAGACTAGAATCGGAGAGCACAGATAGAGTGGATGTGGAGAGGATGTTTCCTATGTTGTGGGGGTCTGGGATCAGAAGATGCAGATAGAGTGGATGTGGAGAGGATGTTTCCTATAATGGAGGAGTCTAGGACCACAGGACACAGACAGAGTGGATGTGGAGATGTTGTTTCCTATAGTGGAGGGAGTCTAGGACCAGAGAACACAGATAGAGTGGATGTAAAGATGTTGCTCCTATAGTGGGGGGAGTCCAGGACCAGAGTACACAGATAGAGTGGATATGGAGAGGATATTTCCTATAGTTGGGGATTCTAGGACCAGAGGACAGAGATAGAGTGAATGTGGAGAAGATGTTTCCTACAGTGGGAGAGTCTAGGACCAGAGGGCACAGATAGAGTGGATGTGGAGAGGATGTTTCCTATAGTGGGGGAGTCTAGGATCAGAGGACACAGATAGAGTGGATGTGGAGAGGATGTTTCCTATAGTGGGGGAGTCTAGGACCAGAGGACACAGACAGACTGGATGTGGAGATGTTGTTTCCTATAATTGAGTGGGGTCTAGGACCAGAGGACAGAGACAGAGTGGATGTGGAGATGTTGTTTCCTAGAGTGGAGGGGTGTCTCGGACCAGATGACACAGATAGAGTGGATATGGAGAGGATATTTCCTATAGTGGGGGAGTCTAGGACCAAAGGACACAGATAGAGAAGCTATGGAGATGATGTTTCCTATAGTGGGGGAGTCTAGGACCAGAGGGCACAGATAGAGTGGATGTGGAGAGGATGTTTCCTATATTGGGGGAGTCCAGGACCAGAGGTCACAGATAGAGCAGATGTGGGGAGGATGTTTCCTATAGTGAGGGCGTCTAGGATCAGAGGACACAGATAGAGTGGATGTGGAGAGGTTGTTTCCGATAGTGGGGGAGTCTACGATCAGAGGGCACAGATAGAGTGGATGTGGAGAGGATGTTTCCTATGGTGGGGAAGTCTAGGATCATAGCAGACGGATAGAGTGGATGTGGAGAGGATGTTTCCTATGGTGTGGGAGTCTAGGATCAGAGGGCACAGTTAGAGTGGATGTGGATAGGATGTTTCCTATACTGTGGGAGTCTAGGATCAGAGGGCACAGATAGAGTGGATGTGGAGAGGATGTTTCCTATAGTGGTGGAGTCTAGGATCAGAGGGCACAGATAGAGGGGATGTGGAGAGGATGTTTCCTATAGTGGTGGAGTCTAGGATCAGAGGGCACAGATAGAGTGGATGAGGAGAAGATATTTCCTATTTGAGGGAGTCTAAGACTAGAGGACACAGATAGAGTGGATGTTGAGAGGATGTTTTCTATACTGGGGGAGTCTAGGACCAGAGGACACAGATAGACTGGATATGGAGATGTTGTTTCCTATAGTGGGGGGAGTCCAGGACCAGAGTACACAAATAGAGTGATTTGGAGAGGATATTTGCTATAGTGGGGTATTCTAGGGCCAGAGGACAGAGATAGAGTAAATGTGGAGTAGATGTTTCCTATAGTGGGGGAGTCTAGGACCAGAGGACACAAATAGAGTGGATGCGGAGAGGATGTTTCTTAAAGTAGGGGAATCTAGGACCAGAGGACAGGGATAGAGTGGATGTGGAGAGGATGTTTCCTATAGTGGGGGACTCTGGGATCAGAGGGCACAGATAGAGTGGATGTGGAGAGGATGTTTCCTATAATGGAGGAGTCTAGGACCACAGGACACAGACAGAGTGGATGTGGAGATGTTGTTTCCTATAGTGGAGGGAGTCTAGGACCAGAGTACACAGATAGAGTGGATGTAAAGATGTTGCTCCTATAGTGGGGGGGAGTCCAGGACCAGAGTACACAGATAGAGTGGATATGGAGAGGATATTTCCTATAGTTGGGGATTCTAGGACCAGAGGACAGAGATAGAGTGAATGTGGAGAAGATGTTTCCTACAGTGGGAGAGTCTAGGACCAGAGGACACAAATAGAGTGGATGTGGAGAGGATGTTTCTTATAGAGGGGGACTCTAGGACCAGAGGACACAAATAGAGTGGATGTAGAGAGGATGTTTCCCATAGTGGAGGAGTCTAGGATCAGAGGACACAGATAGAGTGGATGTGGCGAGGATGTTTCCTATTTGGCGGAGTGTAAGGCTAGAGGACACAGATAGAGTGGATGTGGAGCGGATGTTTTCTATAGTGGGGGAGTCTAGGACCAGTAGACATAGATAGAGTGGATATGGACGGGATATTTCTTATACTGGGGGAGTCTAGGACCAGAGGACACAGACAGAGTGGATGTGGAGAGGATGTTTCTTATAGTGGGGGAGTCTAGGACCAGTGGACACAGATAGAGTGGATGTAGAGAGGTTGTTTCCTAAACTGGGGGAATTCGAGGACCAGAGGGCACAGATAGAGTGGATGTGGAGAGGATGTTTCCTATGGTGTGGGAGACTAGGATCGGAGGGCACAGTAGACTGGATGTGGAGCGGATGTTTCCTATGGTGTGGGAGTCTGAGATCAGAGGGCATAGATAGAGTGGATGTGGAGAGGATATTTCCTATAGTGGGGGAGTCTAGGACCAGAGGGCACAGATAGAGTGGATGTGGAGAGGATGTTTCCTATATTGGGGGAGTCCAGGACCAGAGGACACAGATAGAGCAGATGTGGGGAGGATGTTTCCTATAGTGCGGAATTCTGGGATCAGAGGGCACAGATAGAGTGGATGTGAAGAGGATGTTTCTTACCGTCTGGGAGTCTAGGATCAGAGTGCACAGTTACAGTGGATGTGGAGAGGATATTTCCTACAGTAGGGGAGTCCAGCATCAGAGGACATGATAGAGTGGATATGGAAAGAATATTTCCAATAGTGGAGTAGTCTAGGACAAGAGGACACAGATAGAGTGGATGTGGAGAGGATATTTCCTATAGAGGGGGAGTCTAGGTCCAGAGGACACAGATAGAGTAGATGTGGAGAGAATGTTTCCTATAGTGAGGGCGTCTAGGATCAGAGGAAACAGATAGAGTGGATGTGGTGAGGTTGTTTACGATAGTGGGGGAGTCTACGATCAGAGGGCACAGATAGAGTGGATGCGGAGAGGATGTTTCCTACGGTGTGGGAGTCTAGGATCAGAGGGCACAAATAGAGTGGATGTGGAGAGGATGTTTCGTACAGTAGGGGAGTCTAGGACCAGAGGGCATGGATAGAGTGGATGTGGAGATGATGTTTCCTATAGTGGGGGAGTCTAGGACCAGAGGGCACAGATAGAGTGGATGTGGAGAGGATGTTTCCTACAGTGGGGGAGTCTAGGATCAGAGGACACAGATAGAGTGGATGTGGAGAGGATGTTTCCTATAGTGGGGGAGTCTAGGACCAGAGGACACAGACAGAGTGGATGTGGAGATGTTGTTTCCTATAATGGAGGGGGGTCTAGGACCAGAGGACAGAGACAGAGTGGATGTGGAGATGCTGTTTCCTAGAGTGGAGGGGGGGTCTCGGACCAGATGACACAGATAGAGTGGATATGGAGAGGATATTTCCTATAGTGGGGGAGTCTAGGACCAAAGGACACAGATAGAGAGGCTATGGAGATGATGTTTCATATAGTGGGGGTGTCTAGGATCAGAGGACACAAATAGAGTGGAGGTGGAGAGGATGTTTCCTATAGTGGAGGAATCTTGGACCAGAGGACACAGACAGAGTGGATGTGGAGATGTTGTTTCCTATAGTGGGGGGAGTCTAGGACCATTGGACACAAATAGAGTGGATGTGGAGAGGATATTTCCTACAGTAGGGGAGTCTCGGAACTGAGGGCATAGATAGAGTGGATGTGGAGAGGATGTTTCCTATAGTGGGGGAGTCTAGGACCAGAGGGCACAGATAGAGTGGATGTGGAGAGGATGTTTCCTATATTGGGGGAGTCCAGGACCAGAGGTCACAGATAGAGCAGATGTGGGGAGGATGTTTCCTATAGTGAGGGAGTCTAGGATCAGAGGACACAGATAGAGTGGATATGGAGAGGTTGTTTCCGATAGTGGGGGAGTCTACGATCAGAGGGCACAGATAGAGTGGATGCGGAGAGGATGTTTCCTACGGTGTGGGAGTCTAGGATGAGAGTGCGCAGCTAGAGTGGATGTCGAGAGGATGATTCCTATGGTGGGGAAGTCTAGGATCATAGCAGACAGATAGAGTGGATGTGGAGAGGATGGTTCCTATGGTGTGGGAGTCTAGGATCAGAGGGCACAGTTAGAGTGGATGTGGATATGATGTTTCCTATACTGTGGGAGTCTAGGATCAGAGGGCACAGATAGAGTGGATGTGGAGAGGATGTTTCCTATAGTGGTGGAGTCTAGGATCAGAGGGCACAGATAGAGTGGATGAGGAGAGGATATTTCCTATTTGAGGGAGTCTAAGACTAGAGGACACAGATAGAGTGGATGTTGAGCGGATGTTTTCTATACTGGGGGAGTCTAGGACCAGAGGACACAGATAGACTGGATATGGAGATGTTGTTTCCTATAGTGGGGGGAGTCCAGGACCAGAGTACACAAATAGAGTGATTTGGAGAGGATATTTCCTATAGTGGGGTATTCTAGGACCAGAGGACAGAGATAGAGTGAATGTGGAGTAGATGTTTCCTATAGTGGGGGAGTCTAGGACCAGAGGACACAAATAGAGTGGATGCGGAGAGGATGTTTCTTAAAGTAGGGGAATCTAGGACCAGAGGACAGGGATAGAGTGGATGTGGAGAGGATGTTTCCTATAGTGGGGGAGTCTGGGATCAGAGGGCACAGATAGAGAGGTTTTGGAGAGGATGTTCCCGATTGTGTTGGAGACTGGGATCAGAGGGTACAGTTAGAGTGGATGTCGAGAGGATGTTTCCTGTGGTGTGGGAGTCTAGGATCAGAGGGCACAGTTAGAGTGGATATGGAGAGGATGTTTCCTATACTGGGGGAGTCTAGGATCAGAAGGTACAGATACAGTGGATGTGGACAGGATGTTTCCTATAGTGGTGGAGTCTAGGATCAGAGGGCACAGATAGACTGGATGAGGATAGGATATTTCCTGTTTGGGGGAGTCTAAGTCTAGAGGACGCAGATAGAGTGGATGTGGAGATGTTGTTTCCTATAGTGGGGAGAGTCTAGGACCAGAGGACACAGATAGAGTGGATGTGGATAGGATATTTCCTATACTGGGGGGAGTCTAGGATGAGCGGACACAGATAGAGTGGATGTAGAGAGGATGTTTCCTAAAGTAGGGGGAGTTTAGGACCAGAGGACACAGATAGAGTGGATGTGGAGAGGATGTTTCCTATGGTTTGGGAGACTAGGATCGGAGAGCACAGATAGAGTGGATGTGGAGAGGATGTTTCCTATGTTGTGGGGGTCTGGGATCAGAAGACGCAGATAGAGTGGATGTGGAGAGGATGTTTCTTATAGTGGGGGAGTCTAGGACCAGTGGACACAGATAGAGTGGATGTAGAGAGGTTGTTTCCTAAATTGGGGGAATTCGAGGACCAGAGGGCACAGATAGAGTGGATGTGGAGAGGATGTTTCCTATGGTGTGGGAGTCTAGGATCGGAGGGCACAGCTGGAGTGGATGTGGAGCGGATGTTTCCTATGGTGTGGGAGTCTGAGATCAGAGGGCATAGATAGAGTGGATGTGGAGAGGATGTTTCCTATATTGGGGGAGTCCAGGACCAGAGGACACAGATAGAGCAGATGTGGGGAGGATGTTTCCTATAGTGCGGAATTCTGGGATCAGAGGGCACAGATAGAGTGGATGTGAAGAGGATGTTTCCTACCGTCTGGGAGTCTAGGATCAGAGTGCACAGTTACAGTGGATGTGGAGAGGATATTTCCTACAGTAGGGGAGTCCAGCATCAGAGGACATGATAGAGT
>NW_027277959.1:0-22244 GCF_030028105.1 Mobula birostris
GAATCTATGGGATGTGTGCGAAAAGACAGCGATATAGGGGAAGGTGCACAAGCACAGCGATATAGGGGATGCTATGGGAGGTGCGTGAATACACAGCGTTATAGGGGACGTTATGAGATGTGCAGGAAAAAGCAGCGATAATAGGGAAGATATAAGAGGTGCACAAAAACACAGCGATATAGGAGAAGTTATGAGAGGTGCGTAAAAACACAGCGATATAGAGGGAGGTATGAGAGGTGCACGAGAAAACAGCGATACAGGGGAAGGTATGGGAGGTGCTCGAAAACAGGGCGATATAGGGGACGGTATGAGATTTGTATGAAAATACAGCGATATAGGGGAAGCTATGAGAGGTGCGCGAAAACACGGCAATATAGGGGACGGTATGAGAGATGCGCAAGGCACAGTGATATAAGGGATGCTATGGGAGGTGCGTGAATACAGAGCGATATACGGGGACGTTATGAGATGTGAATGAAAACGCAGCGATATTAGGGAAGGTATGAGAGGTGTGCGAAAACACAGTGATATAGGAGATGGTATGAGATGTGCATGAAAACACGGCGATATAGGGGAAGCTATGAGAGCTGCGCGAAAACAAGGCGATATGGGAGAATGTATCAGAGGTGCGAGAAAACACAGCGATATAGGGGACGTTATGAGATGTGCATGAAAACACAGCGATATAGGGAAAGATATGAGAGGTACACGAAGGCACAGTGATATAGAGGATGGTATGGGATGTGCGCGAAAACACAGTGATATAGGAGACGGTATGAGATGTGCATGAAAACACGGTAATATAGGGGGAAGCTATGAGAGGTGCACGAAAACACGGCGATATGGGAGAATGTATCAGAGGTGTGAGAAAACACAGCGATATAGGGGAAGTAATGAGAGGAGCGAAAACATAGCAATCTAGGTGAAGATATGAGAGGTGCGCGAAAACACGGCGATTTTGGGGAAGCTATGAGAGGTGAGCAGCAAAACACGGCGATATAGGGGAAGCTGTGAGAGGTGTGCAATAACACAGCGATAAAGTTGAATCTATGGGATGTGCGCGAAAAGACAGCGATATAGGGGAAGGTAATAGAGGTGCGCAAGGCACAGCGATATAGGGGATGCTATGGGAGGTGCGTGAATACACAGCGATATAGGGGACGTTATGAGATGCGTATTAAAATGCAGCGATATTAAGGAAGAAATAAGAGGTGCAGAAAACAACGGCGATATAGGAGAATTTATGAGAGGTGCGCGAAGGCACAGTGATGTAGGAGATGGTATGAGAGGTGCACGAAAACACAGCGATATAGGGGAAGAAATGAGATGTGCGCAAAAATACATCGATATAGGGGAAGGTATGAGAGGTGCACGAAAACACAGTGATATAGGGGAAGGAATGAGAGGTGCGCGAAAACACACCGATATAGGGGAAGGTATGAGACCTGCGTGAAAACACAGTGATATTGGGGAAGGTATGAGAGGAGCGTGAAAACAGGGCGATTTAGGGGAATTTACGAGAGGTGCGTGAAAACCCAGCGACATTGGGGACGTTATGAGATGTGCATGGAAACGCGGTGATATTGGGGAAGGTATGAGAGGTGTGCAAAAACACAGCGATATACGGGAATGCATGAGAGGTGCGCGAAGGCACATTGATGTAGGGGATGGTATGGGAGGTGCACGAATACACAGCGATTTAGGGGACGTTATGAGATGTGCGCAAAAATACATCGTTATAGGGGAAGGTATGAGAGGTGCGCGAAAACACAGTGATATAGGGAAAGCTATGACATGTGCATGAATACTCGGCGATAGTCGGGAAGCCATGAGAGGTGTGCGAAAACACACCGATATAGGGGAAGGTATGAGAGCTGTGTGAAAACACAGTGATATAGGAGAAGATATGAGAGGAGTACGAAAACAGGGCGATATAGGGGATGTTATGAGAGGTGCGTGAAAACCTAGCGATATAGGGGACGTTATGAAATGTGCATGAAAACACGGCGATATAGGGGAAGGTATGAGAGGTGCGTGAAGGCACAGCGATATAAGAGAAGGTATGAGAGTTGCACGAAAACAGCGATCTAGGAGAAGGAATGGGAGGTGCGGGAAAACAGGGCGATATTTGGGAAGGTATGAGAGGTGCGCGAAGGCACAGCGATATAAGGGATGCTATGGGAGGTGCGCCAATACACAGCGATGTAGAGGACGTTATGTGATGTGCATAACAACACGGCGATATAGGGTAAGTTATGAGAGGTGCGCAAAAACACGGCGATATAGGGGAAGCTATGAGAGGTGAGCAATAACACAGCGATAAAGTTGAATCTATGGGATGTGTGCGAAAAGACAGCGATATAAGGGAAGGTATGAGAGCTGCGCAAGGCACAGCGATATAGGGGGAGGTATGAGAGGTGCACGAACACACAGCAATATAGGGGACGTGATGAGATGTGCATGAAAACGCAGTGATATTAGGGAAGGTATGAGAGGTGCACAAAAACACAGCGATATAGGAGAAGTTATGAGAGGTGTGTGAAAACACAGCGATATAGGGGGAGGTATGAGAGGTGCGCGAAAACAGTGCGATATAGGGGAAGGTACGAGAGGTGCGCGAAGGCAGAGCAATATAAGGGATGCTATGGGATGTGCGCGAATACACAGCGATATAGGGGACGTTTTGAGATGTGCATGAAAACACGGCAATATAGGGGAAGGTATAAGACCAGCGCAAAAATACAGTGATATAGGAGAAGTTATGAGAGGTGCGTGACAACACAGCGATATAAGGGAAGGTATAAGAGGTGCACGAAAACACAGCGGTATAGGGTAAGGAATCGGAGGTGCACGAAAACAGGGTGATAAAGGGGAATGTATGAGAGGTGCGCGAAGGCATAGCGATATAAGGGATGCTATGGGAGGTACGCGACGACACAGCGATATAGGGGACTATGAGATGTGCATCAAAACACAGTGATATAGGGGAAGTTACGAGAGGGGAGCAAAAATACAGCAATATAGGAGAAGTTATGAGAGGTGCGTGAAAACACAGCAATATAGGGGGAGGTATGAGAGGTGTGCGAAGGCACAGCAATATAGGGGATGCTATGGGAGGTACGTGAAAACACAGTGATACAGGAGAAGACATGAGAGGTGAACGAAAACACAGCGATATAAGGGACGCTATTGGACGTGCACGAAAACACAGTGATATAGGGGAAGATATGAGAGCTGTGCGAGAACACGGCGATATAGAGGAAATTATGAGAGGTGCGCGAAAACACGGCGATACAGGGGAATGTATCAGAGATGCGAGAACACAGAGCGATATAGGGGAAGTAATGATAGGAGCGAAAACATAGCGATATAGGTGAAAACATGCGAGGTGCGCGAAAACACGACGATATAGGGTAAGCTATGAGAGGTGAGCAATAACACAGCGATCAAGGGGAAGCTATGGGATGTGCGCGAAAACAGCGATGTAGGCAAAGCTATGGGAGGTGCGTGAAAACACAGCGATATAGGGGAAGTTATGAGATGTGCATGAATACACGGCGATAGTTGGGAAGCCATGAGGGGTGTGCGGAAACTCAGTGATATAGAGGAAGGTATGAGAGGAGCGCGAAAACAGGGCAATATAGAGGAAGTTATGAGAGGTGCGTGAAAACCCAGCGACATTGGGGACGTTATGAGATGTGGATGAAAACACGGTGATATTGGGGAAAGTATGAGAGGTGTGCAAAAACACAGTGATATACGGGAATGCATCAGAGGTGCGCAAAGGCACAGTGATATAGGGGATGTTAATGGAGTTGTGCGAATACACAGCGATATAAGGGACGCTATGAGATCTGCGCAAAAATCCATCGATATAGGGGAAGGTATGAGAGGTGCACGAAAACAGCGATGTAGGCGAATCTTTGGGAGGTGCGCGAAAACACAGCAATATAGGGGAAGCTATGAGATTTGCATGAATACACGGCGATAGTCGGGAAGCCATCAGAGGTGTGCGAAAACGGAGCGATATAGGGGAAGGTATGAGAGCTGCGTGAAAACACAGTGATATGGGGGAAGGTATGAGAGGAGCGCGAAAACAGGGCGATATAGGGGAAATTATGAGAAGTGTGTGAAAACCTAGCGATATAGGGGATGTTATGAGATGTGCATGAAAACACGGCCATATAGGGGAAGGTATGAGAGGTGCGCGAAGGCACAGCGATTTAGGGGAAGGTATGACAGGTGCATGAAAACAGCGACATAGGTGAAGGAATGGGAGGTGCGCGAAAACAGGGCGATATTTGGGAAGGTATGAGAGGTGCGCGAAGGCAAAGCAATATAAGGGATGCTGTGGGAGTTGCGCGAATACACAGCGATATAAAGGACGTTATGAGAAGTGCATAACAACATGGCGATATAGGGTAAGTTATGAGAGGTGTGCAAAAACACGGCGATAAAGGTTAATCTATGGGATGTGCGCGAAAAGACAGCGATATAGGGGAAGGTATGAGAGGTGCACAAGGCACAGCGATATAGGGAGAGGTACGAGAGGTGCACGAAAACACAGCAATATAGGGGAAGGTATGGAAGGAGCTCGAAAATAGGGCGATATAGAGGAAGATATGAGAGGTATGCGAAGGCACAGCAATATAGGGGATGCTATGGGAGGTGCGCGAAAAAACATTGATATAGGGGAAGACATCAGAGGTGCATGAAAACAGGGCAATAAAGTGGAAGCTATGAGAGGTGAGCAAAAACCCGGCGATATAGGGGAAACTATGAGAGGTGAGCAATAACAAAGTGATAGAGGAGAAGGTATGGGATGTGCGCGAAAAGGCAGCGATATAGGGGAAGGTATGAGAGGTGCGCAAGGCACAGCGATATAGGGGATGCTATTGGAGGTGCGCGAAAGCACAGCGATATAGGGGACGTTATGAGATGAGCATGAAAACACGGAGATATAGGGGAAGGTATGAGAGGTGCGCAAAGGCACAGCGATATAGGGGAAGGTATGAGACGTGTGCGAAAACACGGCGATATAGGGGAAGTAATGAGAGGAGCGAAAACATAGCGATCTAGGTGAAGACATGAGAGGTGCACGAAAACACGGCAATATAGGGGAAGATATGAAAGGTGAGCAAAAACACGGCGATATAGGGGAAGCTGTGAGAGGTGTGCAATAACACAGCGATAAAGTTGAATCCATGCGATGTGCGTGTAAAGACAGCGATATAGGGGAAATTATGAGAGGTGCGCGAAAAAGCGGCGATACAGGGGAATGTATCAGAGGTGCGAGAAAGCACAGCGATATAGGGGAAGTTATGAGATGTGCATGAAAACACAGCGATATAGTGGAAGATATGAGAGGTGCACGAAGGCACATCGATATAGGGGATGCTATTGGATGTGCTTGAAAACACAGTGATATTGGAGACGGTATGAGATGTGCATGAAAACACGGCGATATAGGGGAAGCTATGATAGGTGCGCGAAAACACGGCGATATGGGAGAATGTATCAGAGGTGCGAGAAAACACAGCGATATAGGGGAAGTAATGAGAGGAGCTAAAACATAGCGATCTAGGTGAAGACATGAGAGGTGCGCGAAAACACGGCGATATAGGGGAAGCTATGAGAGATGAGGAAAAACACGGCAATATAGGGGAAGCTGTGAGAGGTGTGCAGTAACACAGCGATAAATTTGAATCTATGGGATGTGCACGAAAAGACAGCGATATAGGGGAAGGTATGAGAGGTGCGCAAGGCACAGTGATATAGGGGATGCTATGGGAGGTGCGTGAGTACACAGCGATATAGGGGACATTATGAGATGTGCATGAAAACGATGCGATATTAGGGAAGATATGAGAGGTGCACAAAAACACAGCGATATAGGAGAAGTTATGAGAGGTGTGGGAAAACACAGCAATATAGGGGAAGGTATGAGAGGTGCACGAAAACATAGCGATATAGGGGAAGGAATGAGAGGTGCGCGAAAACACGGCGATATAGGGGAAATTGTGAGAGGTGCGCGAAAACACGGCGATACAGGGGAATGTATCAGAGGTGCGAGAAAGCACAGCGATATAGGGGACGTTATGAGATGTGCATGAAAACACAGCGATATAGGGGAAGATATGTGAGGTACACGAAGGCACAGCGATATAGGGGATGCTATGGGATGTGCGAGAAAACACAGTGATATAGGAGATGGTATGAGATGTGCATGAAAACACGGCGATATAGGGGAAGTAATGAGAGGAGCGAAAACAAAGCGATCTAGGTGAAGACATGAGAGGTGCGCGAAAACACTGCGATATAGGGGAAGCTATGAGAGGTGAGCAAAAACACGGCGATATAGGGGAAGCTGTGAGAGGTGTGCAATAACACAGCGATAAAGTTGAATCTATGGGATGTGCGCGAAAAGACTGCGATATAGGGGAAGGTATGAGAGGTGCGCAAGGCACAGCGATATAGGGGATGTTATGGGAGGTGCGTGAATACACAGCGATATAGGGGGCGTTATGAGATGTGCATTAAAACGCAGCGATATTAGGGAAGATATAAGAGGTGCACAAAAACACAGCGATATAGGAGAAATTATGAGAGGTGTGTGAAAACATAGCGATATAGGGGAAGGTAGAGAGGTGCACGAAAACACAGCGATATAGGGGAAGGAATGAGAGGTGCACGAAAACAGGGCGATATAGGGGAAAGTATGAAAGGTGCGCGAAGGCACAGCGATATAGGGGATTCTATGGGAGGTTCGCGAATACACAGCGATATAGGGGACGTTTTGAGATGTGCATAAAAGCACGGCGATATAGACGAAGTTATGAGAGGTGCGCAAAAATACAGCAATATAGGAGAAGTTATGAGAGATGTGTGAAAACACAGCGATATAGGAGGAGGTATGAAAGGTGCACGAAAACACAGCGATATAGGGGAAGGTATGGGAGGTGCTCGAAAACAGGGCGATATAGGGGAAGGTATGAGAGGAGTGCGAAGACACAGCAATATAGGGGATGCAATGGGAGGTACGCGAAAACACAGTGATATGGGGAAGACATGAGAGGTGCGTGAAAGCAGGACAATATAGTGGAAGCTATGAGAGGTGAGCATTAACACAGCGATAAAGGTGAATCTATGGGATGTGCGCAAAAACACAGCTATATAGGGGAAGGTACAGCGATATAGGGGAAGGTATGAGAGGTGTGCGAAAACAGGGTGATATAGGGGAAGGTATGAGAGGTGCGCGAAAACACCGTGATATAGGGGAAGACATGAGAGGTGCGCAAAAACAGGGCAATATAGTGGAAGCTATGGGATGTGCACGAAAACACAGCGATACAGGGGAATGTATCAGAGGTGCAAGAAAACACAGCGATATAGGGGACTCTATGGGACGTGAGCAAAAAAACAGTTATGTAGGGGAAGGTATGAGAGGTGTGCGAGAACACGGCAATATGGGGAAATTGTAAGAGGTGCGCGAAAACATGGCAATACAGGGGAATGTATCAGAGGTGCGAGAAAACACAGCGATATAGGGGAAGTAATGATAGGAGCAAAAACATAGCGATAAAGGTGAAGACATGCGAGGTGCGTGAAAACACGGCGATATAGGGGAAGCTATGAGAGGTGAGCAATAACACAGCAATCAAGGTGAAGCTATGGGATGTGCACGAAAACAGCGATGTAGGCAAAGCTATGGGAGGTGCACGTCAACACAGCGAAATCGGGGAAGGTTTGGGAGATGCGCGAAAACAGGGCGGCATAGGGGAAGGTATGAGAGGTGCGGGAAGGCACAGTGATATAGGGTATGCTACTGGAGGTGCGCAAATGCACAGTGATATAGGGGAGGTTATGAGAAGTGCATGAAAACACGGCAATATAGGGGAAGGTATGAGATGTGCGCAAAAGTACAGCGATATAGGAGAAGTTATGAGAGGTGCGTCAAAACACAGCGATATAGGGGACAGTATGAGCGGTGTGCAAAAACACAGCAATATAGGTGAAGTTATGAGAGGTGGGTGACAACACAGCGATATAGTGGAAGGAATGAGAGGTGCACGAAAACACAGCGATATCGGGGAAGTTATGGGAAGTGAGCGAAAACAAGGCGATATAGGGGCAAGTATGAGAGGTACGCGAAGGCACAGTTATATAGGGGTGCTATGGGAGGTGCACAAATACACTGCGATATAGGGGACGTTATGAGATGTGCATGAAAACATGGCAATATAGGGGAAGGTATGAGAGGTGCGAAAAATACAGCGTTATAGCAGAAATTATGAGAGGTGCGTGAAAACACAGCAATATAGGGCAAAGTATGAGAGGTGCACGAAACAACAGCACTATAGGGGGAGGTATGGGAGGTGCACGAAAACGGGGCAATATAGTGGAAGCTATGGGATGTGCGCGAAAACAGGGTGATATAGGGGAAGGTATGAGAGGTGCTGGAAAACACAGCGATATAGGGGACGCTATGGGACGTGTGCCAAAACACGGCGATATAGGGGAAATTATTAGAGGTGCGCGAAAACACGGAGATACAGGGGAATGCATCCGAGGTGCGAGAAAGCACAGCGATATAGGGGAAGTAATGAGAGGAGCGAAAACATAGCGATCTAGGTGAAGACATGAGAGGTGCTCGAAAACACGGCGATATTGGGGAAGCTATGAGAGGTGAGCAAAAACACGGCGATATAGGGGAAGCTGTGAGAGGTGTGCAATAACACAGCGATAAAGTTGAATCTATGGGATGTGCGCGAAAAGACAGCGATATAGGGGAAAGTATGAGAGGTGCGCAAGGCACAGCGGTATAGGGGATGCTATGGGAGGTGCGTGAATACACAGCGATATAGGGGAAGGTCTGAGAGGTGCACAATAATACAGCGATATAGGGGAAGTTATGGGAGGTGCGCGAAAACAGAGCGGTATAGGGGACGTTATGAGATTTGCATGAAAACACATCAATATAGGGGAAGATATGAGAGGTGCACGAAAACGCAGCGATGTAGGGGAATGTATAGGAGGTGCGCAAAAACAGGGCGATATAGGGGAAGATATGAGAGGTACACGAAGGCATTGCGATATAAGGGATGCTATGGGATGTGCGCGAAAACACAGTGATATAGGGGACGGAATGAGATGTGTATGAAAACACGGCGATATAGAGAAAGCTATGAGAGGTGCGCGAAAACACGGCGATATGGGAGAATATATCAGAGGTGCGAGAAAACACAGCGATATAGGGGAAGGTATGAGAGGAGCGAAAACATAGCGATCTAGGTGAAGACATGAGACGTGCGTGAAAACACGGTGATATAGGGGAAGCTATGAGAGGTGAGCAAAAACAGGGCGATATAGGGGAAGCTATGAGAGGTGTGCAATAACACAGCGATAAAGTTGAATCTATGGGATGTGCGCGAAAAGACAGCGATATAGGGGAAGGTATAACAGGTGCGCAAGGCACAGTGATATAGGGGATGCTATGGGAGGTGCGTGAATACACAGCGATATAGGGGACGGTATGAGATGTGCATGGAAACGCAGCGATATTAGGGAAGATATAAGAGGTGCACAAAAACACAGCGATATAGGAGATGTTATGAGAGGTGTGTGAAAACACAGCGATATAGGGGAAGATATGAGAGGTGCAAGAAAACACAGCGATATAGGGGAAGGAATGAGAGGTGCGCGAAAACAGGGCGATATACGGGAAGGTATGAGAGGAGTGAGACGACACAGCAATATAGGGGATGCTATGGGAGGTGCGCGAAAACACAGTGATATAGGGGAAGACATGAGAGGTGCGTGAAAGCAGGGCAATATAGTGGAAGCTATGAGAGGTGAGCAAAAACACGGCGATATAGGGGAAGTTATGAGAGGTGAGCAAGAACACAGTGATAAAGGTGAATCTATGGGATGTGCGCAAAAACACAGCGATATAGGGGATGTTATGGGAGGTGAGTGAATACACAGCGATATGCGGGACGTTATGAGATGTGCATGAAAACGCAGTGATATTAGGGAAGGTATGAGAGGTTCACAAAAACACAGCGACATAGGAGAATGAATGGGAGGTGCGCGAAAACAGGGCGATATAGGCGAAGGTATGAGAGGTGCGCGAAGGCACAGCAATATAGAGGATGCTATGGGAGGTGCATGACTACACAGTGATATAGGGGACGTTATGAGATGTGCATAAAAACACGGCGATATAGGGGAAGTTATGAGAGGTGCGCAAAAATGCAGCAATATAGGAGAAGTTATGAGAGGTTCGAGAAAACACAACGATATAGGGGAAGGTATGAGAGGTGCACGAAAACACAGTGATATAGGGGAAGGAATGGGAGGTGTGCGAAAACACCGTGATATAGGGGAAGACATGAGAGGTGCGCAAAAACTGGGCAATATAGTGGAAGCTATGGGATGTGCGCGAAAACACGGCGATACAGGGGAATGTATCAGAGGTGCGAGAAAACACAGCGATATAGGGGACGCTATGGGACGTGCGCAAAAAAACAGCGATATAAGTGAAGACATGCGAGGTGCGCGAAAACACGGCGATATATTGGAAGCTATGAGAGGTGAGCAAAAACACGGCGATCAAGGTGAAGCTATGGGATGTGCGCGAAAACAGCGATGTAGGCGAAGCTATGGGAGGTGCACGAAAACACAGCGATATCGGGGAAGGTATGGGAGGTGCGCGAAAACAGGGGGATATAGGGGAAGTTATGAGAGGTGGGCAAAAATACAGCGATATAGGAGAAGATATGAGAGGTGCGTGAAAACACAGCGATATAGGGGAAGGTATGAGAGGTGCAGGAAAACACATCAATATAGGGGAATGTATCAGATGTGCGCAAAAATACAGCAATATAGGACAAGTTATGAGAGGTGCGTGAAAACACAGCGATATAGGGCAAGGTATGAAAGGTGCCCGAAAACACAGTGATATAGGGGACGCTATGGGACGTGCGCGAAAGCACAGTGATATAGGGGAGGTAATGAGAGGAGCGAAAACATAGCGATGTCAGCGAAGCTATGGGAGGTGCGCGAAAACACAGCGATAAAGGGGACGGTACGAGATGTGCATGAATACACGACGATATTGGGAAAGCCATGAGAGGTGCGTGAAAACACAGCGATATAGGGGAAGTTATGAGAGGTGGTTGACAACACAGCGATGTAGTAGCATGAATGAGAGGTGCACGAAAACACAGCGATATCGGGGAAGTTATGTGAAGTGAGCGAAAACAGGGCGATATAGGGGAAGGTATGAGAGGTACGCGAAGGCAAAGTTATATAGGGGTGCTATGGGAGGTGCACGAATGCACAGCGATACAGGGGACGTTATGAGATTGCATTAAAACGCGGCAATATAGGGGAAGGCATGAGAGGTGCGTAAAAACACAGCGTTATAGCAGAATTTATGAGAGGTGCGTGAAAACACAGCAATATAGGGGGATGTATGGGAGGTGCGCGAAAACAGGGCGATATAGAGGATGGTATGACAGGTGCGCGAAAACAGGGCAATATAAAGGAAGCTATGAGATATGCATGAAAACACGGCGATATAGGGGAAATTGTGAGAGGTGCGCGAAAACACGGCGATACAGGGGAATGTTTCAGAGGTGCGAGAAAACACAGCGATATAGGGGACGTTATGAGATGTGCATGAAAACGATGCGATATTAGGGAAGATATAAGAGGTGCACAAAAACAGAGCGATATAGGAGAAGTTATGAGAGGTGTGCAAAAACACAGCGATATAGGGGAAGCTATGAGAGGTGCACGAAAACATAGCGATATAGGGGAAGGAATGAGAGGTGCGCGAAAACACGGCGATATAGGGGAAATTCTGAGAGGTGCGCGAAAACACGGCGATACAGGGGAATGTATCAGAGGTGCGAGAAAGCACAGCGATATAGGGGACATTATGAGATGTGCATGAAAACACAGCGATATAGGGGAAGATATGAGAGGTACACGAAGGCACAGCGATATAGGGGATGCTATGGGATGTGCGCGAAAACACAGTGATATAGGAGATGGTATGAGATGTGCATGAAAACTCGGCGATATAGGGGAAGTAATGAGAGGAGCGAAAACATAGCGATCTAGGTGAAGACATGAGAGGTGCGCAAAAACACGGCGATATAGGGGAAGCTATGAGAGGTGAGCAAAAACACGGCGATATAGGGAAGCTGTGAGAGGTGTGCAATAACACAGCGATAAAGTTGAATCTATGGGATGTGCGCGAAAAGACTGCGATATAGGGGAAGGTATGAGAGGTGCGCAAGGCACAGCGATATAGGGGATGCTATGGGAGGTGCGTGAATACACAGCGATATAGGGGACGTTATGAGATGTGCATTAAAACGCAGCAATATTAGGGAAGATATAAGAGGTGTACAAAAACACAACGATATGGGAGAAGTTATGAGAGGTGTGTGAAAACATAGCAATATAGGTGAAGGTAGAGAGGTGCACGAAAACACAGCGATATAGGGGAAGGAATGAGAGGTGCACGAAAACAGGGCGATATAGGGGAAAGTATGAAAGGTGCATGAAGACACAGCGATATAGGGGATTCTATGGGAGGTGCGCGAATACACAGCGATATAGGGGACGTTATGAGATGTGCATAAAAACACGGCGATATAGGGGAAGTTATGAGAGGTGCGCAAAAATACAGCAATATAGGAGAAGTTATGAGAGGTGAGTGAAAACACAGCGACATAGGAGGAGGTATGAAAGGTGCACGAAAACACAGCGATATAGGGGAAGGTATGGAAGGTACTCGAAAACAGGGCGATATAGAGGAAGATATGAGAGGTATGCGAAGGCACAGCAATATAGGGGATGCCATGGGAGGTGCACGAAAAAACAGTGATGTAGGGGAAGACATCAGAGGTGCGTGAAAACAGGGCAATATAGTGGAGGCTATGAGAGATGAGCAAAAACCCGGCGATACAGGGGAAACTATGAGAGGTGAGCAATAACAAAGCGATAAAGGTGAAGGTATGGGATGTGCGCGAAAAGACAGCGATATAGGGGAAGGTATGAGAGGTGCGCAAGGCACAGCGATATAGGGGTGCTATTGGAGGTGCGCAAAAACACAGCGATATAGGGGACGGTATGAGATGTGCATGAATACACGGCGATAGTCGGGAAACAATGACAGGTGTGCGAAAACACAGCGATATAGGGGAAGGTATGAGAGGTGCACGAAAACACAGCAATAAAGGGGAACGTATGGGAGGTGCGCGAAAACAGGGCGATATAGGGGAAGGTATGTGAGGTGCCCGAAAACCCAGCAATATAGGGGGAGGTATGGGATCTGCGCGAAAACGGCGATATAGGGGAAGGTATGAGAGGTGCCTGAAAACACAGCGATATCGGGGAAGTTATGGGAAGTGAGCGAAAACAGGGCGATATAGGGGAAGGTATGAGAGGTACGCGAAGGCACAGTTATATAGGGGTGCCAGGGGAGGTGCACGAATACACAGCGATATAGAGGACGTTATGAGATGTGCATGAAAACACGGCAATATAGGGGAAGGTATGAGAGGTGCGCAAAAATACAGCGTTATAGCAGAATTTATGAGAGGTGCGTGAAAACACAGTAATATAGGGCAAGGTATGAGAGGTGCACGAAAACTCAGCAGTATAGGGGGAGGTATGGGAGGTGCGCGTAAACAGGGCAATATAGGGGATGGTATGAGAGGTGCGCGAAAACAGGGCAATATAGTGGAAGCTATGGGATGTGCGCGAAAACAGTACGATATAGGGGAAGGTATGAGAGGTGCCCGAAAACACAGCGATATAGCGGACGCTATGGGACGTGTGCGAAAACACGGCGATATAGGGGAAATTATGAGAGGTGCGCGAAAACACGGCGATATAGGGGAATGTATCAGAGGTGCGAGAAAGTACAGCGATATAGGGGAAGATATGAGAGGTACACGAAGGCACAGCGATATAGGGGATGCTATGGGATGTGCGCGAAAACACAGTGATATAGGAGACGGTATGAGATGTGCATGAAAACACGGCGATATAGGGGAAGCTATGAGAGGTGCAAAAAAATGCAGCAATATAGGAGAAGTTATGAGAGGTGCGTGAAAACAGCGATATAGGGGAAGCTATGAGAGGTGTGCGAAAACAGGGCGATATGGGAGAATGTATCAGAGGTGCGAGAAAACACAGCGATATAGGGGAAGTAATGAGAGGAGCGAAAACATAGCTATCTAGGTGAAGACATGACAGGTGCGCGAAAACACGGCGATATAGGGGAAGCTGTGAGAGGTGTGCAATAACACAGCGATAAAATTGAATCTATGGGATGTGCGCGAAAAGGCAGCGATATAGGGGAAGGTATGAGAAGTGCGCAAGGTACAGCGATATAGGGGGTGCTATGGGAGGTGCGTGAATACACAGCGATATAGGAGATGTTTTGAGATGTGCATGAAAATGCAGCGATATTAGGGAAGATATAAGAGGTGCAGAAAAACACAGCGATATAGGAGAAGTTATGAGAGGTGCGTGAAAACACAGCGATGTAGAGGGAGGTGTGGGAGGTGCTCGAAAACAGGGTGATATAGGGGACGGTGTGAGATTTGTATGAAAACACGGCGATATAGGGGAAGCTATGAGAGGTGCGCGAAAACACGGCGATATAGGGGACGGTATGAGATTTGCATGAAAACATGGGCAATATAGCGGAAGTTATGGGAGGTGTTCGAAAACAGGGCGATATAGGGGAAGGCATGAGAGGTGCACGAAAACACAGCGATATAGGGGAAGGTATGGGAGTTGCGCGAAAACGGCGATATAGGGGAAGGTATGAGAGGTGTGCGAAGGCACAGCAATACAGGGGATGCTATGGGAGGTGCACGAAAACACAGTGATATAGGGGATGCTATGAGAGGTGCGCAAAAACAGGGCAATATAGTGGAAGCTATGGGATGTGCGAGAAAACACAGCGATATAGGGGACGCTATGGGACGTGCACGAAAACAAAGTGATATAGGGGAATTAATGAGAGGAGCGAAAACATACCGATGTCAGCGAAGCTATGGGAGGTGCGCGAAAACACAGCGATATAGGGGACGTTATGAGATGTGCATGAAAACACGGCGATATAGGGGAAGGTATGAGAGGTGTGCGAAAACAGGGAGATATAGGGGAAGGTATGAGAGGTGTGCGAGAACACGGCAATATAGGGGAAATTGTAAGAGTGCGCAAGGACATGGCAATACAGGAGAATGTATCAGAGGTGCGCGAAAACACAGCGATATAGGGGCCGGTATGAGATGTGCATGAATACATGGCGATATTGGGGAAGCCATGAGAGGTGTGCGAAAACACAGTGATATAGGGGAAGGTATGAGAGGCGTGCAAAAACACAGCGATATGGGAGAAGTTATGAGAGGTGGGTGACAACACAGCGATATAGTTGAAAGTATGAGAGATGCACGAAAACACAGCGATATCGGGGAGGTTATGGGAAGTGAGCGAAAACAGGGCGATATAGGGGAAGGTATGAGAGGTACGCAAAGGCACAGTTACATTGGGGATGCTATGGCAGGTGCGCGAATACACAGCGATATAGGGGACGTTATGAGATGTGCATGAAAACACGGCGATATAGGGGAAGGTATGAGAGGTGTGCGAAAACAGGGAGATATAGGGGAAGGTATGAGAGGTGTGCGAGAACACGGCAATATAGGGGAAATTGTAAGAGTGCGCAAGAACATGGCAATACAGGAGAATGTATCTGAGGTGCGAGAAAACACAGCGATATAGGGGAAGTAATGATAGGAGCAAAAACATAGCGATATAGGTGAAGACATGCGAGGTGCGTGAAAACACGGCGATATAGGGGAAGCTATGAGAGGTGAGCAATAACACAGCGATCAAGGTGAAGCTATGGGTTGTGCGCGAAAACAGCGTGTAGTAGAAGCTATGGGAGGTGCACGAAAACACAGCGATATCGGGGAAGGTATGGGAGGTTCGCGAAAACAGGGCGACATAGGGGAAGGTATGAGAGGTGCGCGAAGGTACAGTGATATAGGGGATGCTACGGGAGGTGCGCGAATGCACAGCAATATAGGGGACGTTATGAGATGTGCATGAAAACACAGCGATATAGGGGAAGGTATGAGATGTGTGCAAAATTACAGCGATGTAGGAGAAGTTATGGGAGGTGCGTGAAAGCACAGTGATATAGGGGAATATATGAAAGGTGCACAAAAACACAGCGATATAGGGGAAGATATGGGAGGTGCGCGAAAACAGGGCGATATAGTGGAAGGTATGAGAGGTGCCCGAAAACACAGCCATATAGGGGACGCTCTGGGAGATGCATGAAAACACGGCAATATAGGGGAAGGTATGAGAGGTGCACAAAAATACAGCATTATAGCAGAATTTATGAGAGGTGCGTTAAAACACAGCAATATAGTGCAAGGAATGAGAGGTGCACGAAAACACAGCAATATAGGGGGAGGTATGGGAGGTGCGCGAAAACAGGGCGATATAGGGGATGGTATGAGAGGTGCATGAAAACACAGTGATATAGGGGACACTATGGGACGTGCGCGAAAACACGGCGATATAGGGGAAATTATGAGAGGTGCGCGAAAACACGGCGATACAGGGGAATGTATCAGAGGTGCGAGAAAGCACAGCGATATAGGGGAAGATATGAGAGGTACACGAAGGCACAGCTATATAGGGGATGCTATGGGATGTGCGCGAAAACACAGTGATATAGGGGAAGTAATGAGAGGAGCGAAAACATAGCGATATAGGTGAAGACATGCGAGGTGCGCGAAAACACGGCGATATAGGGGAAGCTATGAGAGGTGAGCAATAACACAGCGATCAAGGTGAAGCTATGGGTTGTGCGCGAAAACAGTGTGTAGTCGAATCTATGGGAGGTGCACGAAAACACAGCGATATCGGAGAAGGTATGGGAGGTTCGCGAAAACAGGGCGATATAGGGGAAGGATGAGAGGTGCGCGAAGGCACAGTGATATAGGGGATGATACGGGAGGTGCGCGAATGCACAGCGATATAGGGGACGTTATGAGATGTGCATGAAAACACAGCAATATAGGGGAAGGTATGAGATGTGTGCAAAATTACAGCGATGTAGGAGAAGTTATGAGAGGTGCGTGAAAACACAGCGATATACGGGAAGGTATGAGAGGTGCACAATAATACAGCGATATAGGGGCAGGTATGGGAGGTGCGCGAAAACAGGGCGATATAGTGGAAGGTATGAGAGGTGGCCGAAAACACAGCCATATAGGGGACGCTATGGGAGATGCGCGAAAACACAGCGATAAAGGGGACGGTACGCGATGTGCATGAATACACGGCGATATTGGGGAAGCCATGAGAGGTGCGTGAAAACACAGCGATATAGGGGAAGGTATGAGAGGTGTGCAAAAACACAGCAATATCGGGGAAGTTATGGGAAGTGAGCGAAAACAGGGTGATATAGGGGAAGGTATGAGAGGTACGCAAAGGCACAGTTATATAGGGGTGCTATGGGAGGTGCACGAATACACAGCGATATAGGGGACGTTATGAGATGTGCATGAAAACACGGCAATATAGGGGAAGGTATGAGAGGTGCACAAAAATACAGCATTATAGCAGAATTTATGAGAGGTGCGTGAAAACACAGCAATATAGTGCAAGGAATGAGAGGTGCACGAAAGCACAGCAATATAGGGGGAGGTATGGGAGGTGCGTGAAAACAGGGCGATATAGGGGATGGTATGAGAGGTGCGTGAAAACACAGCAATATAGGGCAAGGTATGAGAGGTACACGAAAACACAGCAATATAGGGGGAGGTATGGGATCTGCGCGAAAATGGCGATATAGGGGAAGGTATGAGAGGTGCCTGAAAACACAGCGATATCGGAGAGGTACGCGAAGGCACAGTTATATAGGGGTGCTATGGGAGGTGCACGAATACACAGCGATATAGATGACGTTATGAGATGTGCATGAAAACACGGCAATATAGGGGAAGGTATGAGAGGTTTCACGAAGGCACAGCGATATTGGGGATGCTATGGGATGTGCGCGAAAACACAGTGATATAGGGGAAGGTATGAGAGGTGCGCAAGGTACAGCGATATAGTGGGTGCTATGGGAAGTGCGTGAATTAACAGCGATATAGGGGATGTTATGAGATGTGCATGAAAACGCAGCGATATTAGGGAAGATATAAGAGGTGCAGAAAAACACAGCGATATAGTGGAAGGTATGAGAGGTGCCCGAAAACACAGCGATATAGGGGACGCTATGGGAGGTACGCGAAAACACAGCGATAAAAGGGACGGTACGAGATGTGCATGAATACACGGCGATATTGGGGAAGCCATGAGAGGTGCGTGAAAACACAACCATATAGGGGAAGGTATGAGAGGTGTGCAAAAACACAGCGATATCGGGGAAGTTATGGGAAGTGAGCGAAAACAGGGCGATATAGGGGAAGGTATCAGAGGTGCGCGAAAACACAGCGATATAGGGGATGGTATGAGAGGTGCGTGAAAACAGGGCGATATAGTGGAAGCTATGGGATGTGCGCGAAAACAGTGCGATATAGGGGACGTTATGGGACGTGCGCGAAAACACGGCGATATAGGGGAAATTATGAGAGGTGCGCGAAAACACGGCGATACAGGGGAATTTATCAGAGGTGCGAGAAAGCACAGCGATATAGGGGACGTTATGAAATGTGCATGAAAACACAGCGATATAGGGGGAGGTATGAGACGTGCACGAAATCACAGCGATATAGGGGAAGGTATGAGAGGTGTGCGAAGGCACAACAATATAGGGGATGCTATGAGAGGTGCGCAAAAACACGGCGATACAGGAGAATGTATCAGAATTGCGAGAACTCAGAGCGATATAAGGGAAGTAATGAGAGGAGTGGAAACCCAGCGATATAGGTGAAGACTTGAGAGGTATGCAAAAGCTCGGTGAAATAGGGAAGCTATGAGAGGTGTGCGAAAACACAGCGATGTAGGCGAAGCCATTGGAGGTGCACGAAAACAGGGCGATATAGGGGATGGTATGAGTTGTGGATGAAAACACAGCGATAATAGGGAAGGTATGGGAGGTGCACAAAAATACAGCAATATAGGAGAAGTTATGAGACGTGCGTGAAAACACAGCGATATAGGGGGAGGTATGGGAGCAGCTCGAAAACAGGGCGATATAGGGGAAGGTATGAGAAGGTTGCGAAGACACAGCAATATAGGGGATGCTATGGGAGGTGTGCGAAAACACAGTGATATAGGGGAAGACATGAGGGGTGCGTGAAAGCAGGGCAATATAGTGGAAGCTATGAGAGGTGAGCAAAAACACGGCGATATAGGGGAAGCTATGAGAGGTGAGCAATAACACAGCGATGAAGGGGAATCTATGGGATGTGCGCAAAAAGACAGCGATATAGTGGAAGGTATGAGAGGTGCGCAAGGCAAAGCGACATAGAGGATGCTGTGGGAGGTGCGTGAATACACAGCGATACAGGGGACGTTATGAGACGTGCATGAAAACGAAGAGATATTAGGGAAGGTATGAGAGGTTCACAATAACACAGCAATATCGGAGAAGAAATGGGAGGTCCACGAAAACAGGGCGATATTGGGGAAGGTATGAGAGGTGCGAGAAGGCAGAGCGATATAGGGGATGCTATGGGAGGTGCGCAACGACACAGCTATATGGGGGACGTTATGAGATGTGCATCAAAACACAGTGATATAGGGGAAGTTACGAGAGGGGAGCATAAATACAGCAATATAGGAGAAATTATGAGAGGTGCGTGAAAACAGAGCGATATAGGGGGCGGTAAGAGGTGCACGAAAACAGAGTGATATAGGGGAAGGTATGAGAGGTGTGCGAAGGCACAGCAATATAAGGGATGCTATGGGAGGTACGTGAAAACACAGTGATACAGGGGAAGACATGAGAGGTGTACGAAAACACAGCGATATAAGGGACGCTATTGGACGAGCGTGAAAACACAGTGATATAGGGTAAGATATGAGAGCTGTGCGAGAACACGGCGATATAGAGGAAATTATGAGAGGTGCGCGAAAACACAGTGATATAGGGGTCGGTATGAGATGTGTATGAAAACATGGCGATATAGGGGAAGGTATGAGAGGAGTGCGAAGACACAGAAATATAGGGGATGCTATGGGAGGTGCGCGAAAACCCAGTGATATAGGGGAAGACAAGAGAAGTGCGTGAAAGCAGGGCAATATAGTGGAAGCTATGAGAGGTGAGCAAAGACACGGGGATATAGGGGAAGCTATAAGAGGTGAGCAATAACACAGTGATAAAGGTGATTCTATGGGATGTGCGCAAAAAGACAGCGATATAGGGGAAGGTATGAGAGGTGCACGAAGGCACAGTGATATAGGGGATGCTATGGGAGGTGCGTGAATACACTGTGATATAGGGGAAGACATGAGGGGTGCGCGAAAGCAGGGCAATATAGTGGAAGCTATGAGAGGTGAGCAAAAACACGGCGATATAGGAGAAGCTATGAGAGGCGAGCAATAACACAGCGATAAAGGTGAATCTAAGGGATGTGTGCGAAAAGACAGCGATATAGGGGAATGTATGAGAGGTGCGCAAGGCACAGCGAAATAGGGGATGCCATGGGAGGTGCGTGAGTACACAGTGATATAGGGGACGTTATGAGATGTGCATGAAAATGCAGCGATATTAGGGAAGGTATGAGAGGTGCACAAAAGCACAGCGATATAGGGGAAGGAATGGGAGGTGCGCGAAAACAGGGCAATAAAGGGGAAGGTATGAGAGGTGCGCAAGGCACAGCGAAATAGGGGATGCCATGGGAGGTGCGTGAGTACACAGCGATATAGGGGACGTTATGAGATGTGCATGAAAACGCAGCAATATTAGGGAAGGTATGAGAGGTGCACAAAAAGCACAGCGATATAGGGGAAGGAATGGGAGGTGCGCGAAAACAGGGCAATAAAGGGGAAGGCATGAGAGGTGCGCGAAGGCGCAGCGTTATAGGGGATGCTATGGGAGGTGCGCGAATACACAGCGATATAGGGGACAATATGAGATGTGCATAAAAACATGGCGATATAGGGGAAGTTATGAGCGGTGCACAAAAGTACAGCAATATAGGAGAAGTTATGAGAGGTGCGTGAAAACACAGCGATGTAGGGGAAGGTATGAAAGGTGCACGAAAACACAGCGATATAGGGGACGTTATGAGATGTGCATGAAAACACGGCAATATAGGGGAAGATATGAGAGGTGCGCAAAAATACAGGGTTATAGCAGAATTTATGAGAGGTGCGTGAAAACACAGTAATACAGGGCAAGGTATGAGAGGTGCACGAAAACACAGCAATATAGGGGGAGATATGGGAGGCGCGCGAAAACGGCAATATAGTGGAAGCTATGGGATGTGCGCGAAAACAGTGCGATATAGGGGACGCTATGGGACGTGCGCGTAAACACGGCGATATTGGGGAAATTATGAGAGGTGCGCGAAAACACGGCGATACAGGGGAATTTATCAGAGGTGCGAGAAAGCACAGCGATATAGGTAACGTTATGAGAATTGCATGAAAACACAGCGATATAGGGGAAGATATGAGAGGTACACGAAGGCACAGCGATATAGGGGATGCTATGGGATGTGCGCGAAAACACAGTGATATAGGAGACGGTATGAGATGTGCATGAAATCACGGCAATATAGGGGAAGTTATGAAAGGTGCGCGAAAACACGGCAATATGGGAGAACGTATCAGAGGTGCAAGAAAACACAGCGATATAGGGGAAGTAATGAGAGGAGCGAAAACAGCGATCTAGGTGAAGACATGACAGGTGCGCGAAAACACGGCGATATAGGGGAAGCTATGAGAGGTGAGGAAAAACACGGCGATATAGGGGAAGCTGTGAGAGGTGTGCAATAACACAGCGATAAAGTTGAATCTATGGGATGTGCGCGAAAAGACAGCGATATAGGGGAAGGTATGAGAGGTGCGCAAGGCACAGTGATATAGGGGATGCTATGGGAGGTGCATGAATACCCAGCAATATAGGGGACGTTATGAGATGTGCATGTAAACGATGCGATATTAGGGAAGATATAAGAGGTGCACAAAAACACAGCGATATAGGAGAAGTTATGAGAGGTGTGCGAAAACACAGC
>NW_027277960.1:0-22238 GCF_030028105.1 Mobula birostris
GTTCAATAACTCCACTGGGTGTTTTTTATAGACCTAATAGTAACAGGGACATGGAGGAACAGATAGGGAGACAGATTCTGGAAAGATGTAATAATAATGGGGTTGTTGTGATGGGAGATTTTAATTTCCCAAATATTGATTGACATCTCCCTAGAGCAAGGGATTTAGATGGCGTGGAGTTTGTTAGGTGTGTTCAGGAAGGTTTCTTGACTCAATATGTAGATAAGCCTACAAGAGGAGAGGCTGTACTTGATCTGGTATTGGGAAATGAACCTGGTCAGGTGTCAGGTCTCTCAGTGGGAGAGCATTTTGGAGATAGTGATCACAATTCTATCTCCTTTACCATAGCATTGGAGAGGGATAGGAACAGATAAGTTAGGGAAGTGTTTAATTGGATTAAGGGGAAATATGAGGCTATCAGGCAGGAACTTGGAAGCATAAATTGAAAACGATGTTCTCAGGGAAATGTACGGCAGTAATGTAGCAAATTTTCAGGGAATATTTGCGTGGCATTCTGCATAGGTACGTTCCAATGAGATGGGAAGGATGGTAGGGTACAGGAACTGTGGTGTACAAAGGCTGTTGAAAATCTCATCAAGAAGAAAAGAAAAGCTTACGAAAGGTTCAAAAAGCTAGGTAATGATAGAGATTTAGAAGATTATAAAGCTAGCAGAAAGGAGTTTAAGAATGAAATTACGAGAGCCAGAAGGGGCCATGAGAAGACCTTAGCGAGCAGGATTAAAGAAAACCCCAAGGCATTCTACAAGTATGTGAAGAGCAAGAGGATAAGATGTGAGAGAATAGGACCAATCCAGTGTGACAGTGGAAAAGTGTCTGTGGAACTGGAGGAGATAACAGAGGGTCTTAATGAATACTTTGCTTCAATATGCACTATGGAAAAGGATCTTGGCGGTTGTAGGGATGACTTACAGTAGATTGAAAAGCTTGAGCATATAAACATTATGAAAGAGGATGTGCTGGAGCTTTTGGAAAGCATCAAATTGGATAAGTCACCGGGACCGGAGGAGATGTACCACAGGCTACTGTGAGAGGTGAGGGAGGAGATTGTGGAGCCTCTGGCGATGATCTTTGCATCATCAATGGGGGGAGAGGTTCCTTAGGATTGGAGGGTTGCAGATGTTGTTCCCTTATTCAAGGAAGTGAGTAGAGATAGGGAAAGGATGCTAGGGTACAGGAAGTGCGGTGTACAAAGGCTGTTGAAAGACCAGTGAGTCTTACTTCAGTGGTTGGTAAGTTGATGGAAAAGATCCTGAGAGGCAGGATTTATGAACATTTGAAGAGGCATAATATGATTAAGAATAGTCAGCATGGCTCTGTCAAGGGCAGGTCGTGCCTCATGCGCCTGATTGAATTTTTTGAGGATGTGACTAAAAACGTTGATGAAGGTAGAGCAGTAGATGTAGTGTGTATGGATTTCAGCAAGGCATTTGATAAGGTACCACATGCAAGGCTTATTGAGAAAGTAAGGAGGCTCAGGATCCAAGGGGACATTGCTTTGTGGATCCGGAATTGGCTTGCCCACAGAAGGCAAAGAGCTGTTGTAGACAGGTCATATTCTGCATGGAGGTCAGTGACCAGTGGTGTGCCTCAGGGATCTGTTCTGGGACCTTTACTCTTTGTGATTTTTATAAATGACACTGGACGAAGAAGTGGAGGGATGGGTTAGTAAATTTGCTGATGACACAAAGGCTGGGGGGTGTTGTGGTTAGTGTGGAGGGCTGTCAGAGGTTACAGTGGGACATTGATAGGATGCAAAACTGGGCTGAGAAGTGGCAGATGGAGTTCAACCCAGATAAGTGTGAGGTGGTTCATTTTGGTAGGTCAAATATGATGGCAGAATATAGCATTAATGGTAAGACTCTTGGCAGTGTGGAGGATCAGAGGGATCTTGGGGTCCGAGTCCATAGGACACTCAAAGCAGCTGCGCAGGTTGACTCTGTGGTTAAGAAGGCATACGGTGCATTGGCCTTCATCAACCGTGGGATTGAGTTTAAGTGCTGAGAGGTAATGTTACAGCGATATAGGACCCTGGTCAGACCCTACTTGGAGTACTGTGCTCATTTCTGGTCACCTCACTACAGGAAGGATGTGGAAACTATAGAAAGGGTGCAGAGGAGATTTACAAGGATGCTGCCTGGATTGGGGAGCATGCCTTATGAAAACAGGTTGAGTGAACTTACCCTTTTCTCGTTGGAGCGACGGAGGATGAGAGGTGACCTGATAGAGGTGTATAAGATGATGAGAGGCATTGATTGTGTGGATAGTCAGATGCTTTTCCCCAGGGCTGAAATGGATAACATGAGAGGGCACAGTTTTAAGGTGCTTGGAAGCAGGTACAGAGGAGATGTCAGGGGTAAGTTTTTTATGCAGAGAGTGGTGAGTGCGTGGGATGGACTGCCGGCAACGGTGGTGGAGGCGGAATCAATAGGGTCTTTTAAGAGGCTCCTGGATAGGTACATGGAGCTTAGAAGAATAGAGGGCTATGGGTAACCCTAGGTAATTTCTAAAGTAAGAACATGTCTGGCACAGCTTTGTGGGCCGAAGGGCCTGTATTGTGCTGTAGGTTTTCTATGTTTCTATTCCTGATAATTTCATATTTTGCTCAGGAGAGCTGAGGGGCTGTTTTGGAGAGTGTCATGAGATTTTTTTTCTTTTCTATTTCAGCTGACTGAACTGAATACATTTTTCTTGAAACATATCTTCGTGTTTCAAGCGAGCCACGCCCTGAGTTATGGCCGAATCCTCTTTATTGGTGTGATCACGGCGCCTACTGTACGGTAAAGAAACTTTACATTTTGTATAAAAACTCTCTGGTCTCCTGTGGTGTTTATAAATGAAGATGGGTCATTTTCTCTTCTTCATCAAGAGTCTGCTTATTTGTTATACTCTATTTTTCCCGAAGTTACCCATTGCCTCTTCCTGTCCTCATTTCTTCTCATTGCTGTATAAACATCATACACAATCTCCTGTTTCTGTTGTTCTTGTTCTGCTTCTTGAACCCATCAATCTAGAACACAACATTACAGCACAGATAATAAACACAAGATTCTGTAGATGCTGCAAATCCGGAGCAACACACACAAAATGCTGGAGGAACTCAGCAGGCCAGGCAGCATCTATGGAACTGAATAAACAGTCAACATTTCTGGCCAAGACCCTGTATCAGGACTGGACTCTTTATTCTTTTCCACAGGTGCTTCCAAATTTGTACTTTCCTCCGAAGTTAAAAGTACGTTCATTATCAAAGTATGTACAGCATCTACAAGCCTGAGATTCATCTCCTTACGGGCAGCCACAAAACAAAGCAACAATAGCATCCACAAAGAAACCCACTCCAAAAATACTGTCAAAACATCCAGTATGTGAAAAGAGGAGCAAATTGTGCAAACAATGAAAAAAGTCAACGAATAACACACAGAACGTGAAACAGAGTCACCAAAAGTGAGTGCACAGCCACAGAGGCAGTTCGGTGCTGAGGCGAGTGTATTGGGTCAATGCTCCTGTACCTCACACCCGATTGTAGTAGTGAGAGGAGAGGGAGAGGGAGGTGGGTCAGGCTGCTGCAACGGTTATGGACTCAGGGTCTCGGATTATTTTCCTGTGTGACTGTATGTTTACTGGTATCTTGTATGTGCTTTGTGCTGTGTGTGACTGTGTGTTCTGTCTTGCATCTTGGCCCTGGAGTAACACTGTTTCATTTGGCTGTGTTCATTGGTATTCATGTATGGTTGAATGACAATTAAACTTCAACTTGAACATGTTCCCATGCGCCATCTGTAGGCTATCTAGACACCACCAGTTGAGCTATCTGCCATCACACACAGAATGCAGGAGGAAGTCAGCAGGTCAAGCCGTATCTATGGAGAGGAATAAACGGTTCATGTTTCAGCCTGAGACCCTGAGGAAGGGTCTCGGCCCAGAACGTTGACTGTTCATTCGCCTGCATTGACTCTGCGTGACCTGTTGACTTCCTGCAGCATTTTGTGTGTAGTGCTCTCGATTTCTGGCAACTGTACACCATTACACATCACTCTGCAAACCTTCTGTGCCGGCTTGTAGCTTTTCCAATGTCAATTTTCAGATGAACAACATCCCTGTTTCCCTCCTGATGTCCTTTTGAACTGCATAATAAACTATTTAACCTACAGACAGATTCTAAACCATTTTTCATCACTAACATTTAATTGTTTAATGGCGTGCATTTCACTGAAATCTTTCTGTGATGCTCAGGGCCTAAATGTTAATGAAAGAGTTGTTGGATGGAAGATTACTTATTGCCAAAATTTCTGTAATACTAACTCTCTAAAATGTTTTTTGACCTGCCATTTAGACCATAAGACATAGGAGCAGAATTAGTGCTTTTGCACATGAAGTGTGCTCTGCCATTCCGTTATAACTGATTTATTATCCCTCTCAACCCCATCTCCATGCATTTATTTAGCATTACATCCAGAGCCAGCCCTTTGAACCTCACTGACCCAGCAACCCCACAATCCTGATTAGACTATAAGACCAAGGAGCAGAAGTCGGCCATTCAGCCCATCGAGTCTGCTCCGCCATTTTATCATGAGCTGATCCATTCTCCCATTTAGTCCCACTCCCCCGCCTTCTCACCATAACCTTTGATGCCCTGGTTACTATTAATCTCTGCCTTAAATACACCCAATGACTTGGCCTCCACTGCTGCCCGTGGCAACAAATTCCATAGATTCACCACCCTCTGACTAAAAAAATTTCTTCGCATCTCTGTTCTGAATGGGCGCCCTTCAATCCTTAAGTCATGCCCTCTTGTACTGGACTCTCCCACCATCAGAAACAACTTTGCCACATCCACTCTGTCCATGCCTTTCAACATTTGAAATGTTTCTATGAGGTCCCCCTTCATTCTTCTGAACTCCAAGGAGTACTCCAAGGTCTAGTACAGACCTAATCACAGGACAACTTCCCGATTAACCTGACCAGTACGTCTTTGGGCTCATCATTTTCCTGCCTTCTCCCCTCAACCTTTGACACCCCGACTAATCAAGAATCTTATCAGACTCTGCTTTAATATACCCAATGACCAGGCCTCCACAGCCTTCTGTGGCAACTAATTCCACAAATTTACCACCCTCTGGCAAAAGAAATTTCTCCATTTCTGTTCTAAAGAGACATCTTTGTACTCTGAGGCTGTGTCCTCTGGTTCCAGACTTCCCCACGAGAGGAAATAGACTCTCCACATCCACTCTATCCAGGCCTTTCAATATTTGATAGGTTTCAATGAGATCCCCCCCCACTCTTCTGAATTCCAGTGAGTGCAGATCCAGAGCCATCAAACTCTCCTCAGACAATAACCCTTCCATTCTCAGAATCATTCTTGTGAACTCCTTCAAACACTCTCCAATATCAGCACATCTTTTCTTTGATTAGTGGGCCAAAACTGCTCACAATACTCCAAGTGAGGCCACACCAGTGCTTTATAAAACCTCAGCATTCCATCTTGTAGTCCTCTTGAAATGATTGCTAACGTTGCATTGGCTTCCTCACCTCTGGCTCAACCTGCAAATTAACCTTTAGGGAATCTTGTACAAGGACTCCTAAGTCCCCTTGCACCTCTGTTTTTGTATTTTCTCTCCCTTTAGAAAGTAGTCTACCCTTTCATTTCTTCTACCAAAGTGCTTGACCGTACATGTCACGACATGTTTTGATTCGGTTATGTTACCGGTGTTTAGTGCTGTTTTTGATTTGTTTACAGACAGTATTATGCGTATCTTACCGATAGTCAATGCAAAAGAGTTGGAACTCAGTGCTGGGTCTTTGGGTAAGTGTGTTTGTTTCTGAACTTAGACCATAAGACACAGGAGCAGAATTAGGCCATTTGGCCCATCGAGTCTGCTTCACCATTTCATCATGGCTGATCCAATTTTCCTCTCAGCCAGAGTCTCCAGCCTTCTCCCCGTATCCCTTCATGCCCTGACCAATCAAGAATCTTGTCAACCTCTGTCTTGAATCTTGTCATAGAGTTATATTGTACAGAGACAAACCCTTTGGCCCATCTCATCTGTGCCAAACAAATTGTTAAAAGTCTAAAGTAAAAATCCAGAGATTCGTTTTCTGTGGGCATTTACAAGAAAATAAGGAAATGCAGTAACATTTCTGAAAATCCTTGGTTGTTTGTCAGTTTGTCAATGTGCAAAAGAAATCATAAGATGTAGGTCATTCAGTCCATCATGTAGATAATTTATGTAAATAATTTTTAAAATCTGTAATTTAATAATTAATAAAATATAAATAAGTTTAATAAGCAGTATTTTAATAAATAATACTGAGAACATAAGTTATCGAAAGTGAGTTTGTAGGTTGTGAAACCAGGTCAGAGTTGAGGTGAGTGAAGTTATCCACACCTAATGGTTGAGGGGTAATAACTGGCCCTGAACCTGGTTTGTGGGTCTTGAGGCTCCTGTACCTTCTTCCCGATGGAAGTAGTGAGAGAGAGTCCACTAACATCCTATTTCCCCACGCTTTGCTGTAAACTTTTCCTACCCCTGTACCTGTTCCAGTATCTTTTAAGCATTATACTTTGAACAGCTTCTTCCCCTCTGCCACCAGGTTTTTGAATTGACAATGAACTCTTAAATTTACCTCACGATTTTGCTCAATCTTTCTGTCTGTCTCACAATTTGTAGTAACTCTTTACGTATTGCACTGTACTGCTGTTGCAAAACAACTGATTTCACAATGTATGTCAGTGATATCAAACCTGTTTCTGATCCTGGACTTGATCAAATTCACGAGACACATTTTCCACACAGAATTCAATAATTACCATCCCTAATAAATCCTTGTCTTTCCAAATATTGGTAGTACCTTTCCAGCTTCAACGTTCGGCTCACCAGCCTGTAGGCCCCTGCCTTGAACTTGCAGCCTTGAATAAAGGATTAAAGGGATTATGATAAAGATCAGGTGTGGGCATGTGGCCAAGTGGTTAAGGCATTGGACTAGCTACCTGAAGGTCGTGAGTTCGAACCCCAGCCAAAGGAATGTGTTGAGCCCTTGAGCAAGGCACTTAACCACACATTGCTCTGTGACGACACTGGTGCCAAGCTGTATGGGTCCTAATGCCCTTCCCTTGGACAACATTGGTGTCGTGGAGAGGGGGGACTTGCAGCATGGGCAACTGCTGGTCTTCCATACAACCTTGCCCAGGCCTGCGCCCTGGAGAGTGAAGACTTCGTTTTATCAGTGAGGATTATGCTGTAAGGGTGATGTCGCAAGCCCACAACTTACTAACCGGAACCAGAGCATCTTTGGAATGTGAGAGGACACCAAAGCTCCTGGAGGAAACCCATGTGGTCACTGGGAGAACATTCAAACTCCTTATGGACAGCAGCTGGCACTGTAAAGCGATCACGTAAACTGCTACGTGACAGTACCAGATAATGAACACGAGAGATTCTGCAGAAGCAGGAAATTCTGAACAACACACACAAAGTGCTGGAGGAGCTCAGCAGGTCAGGCAGCAGCTATGGTGGGGGGGAAATAAACAGCTGATGTTTCAGGCCGAGACCCCTCATCAGGACTGGAAAGGAAGGGGGAAGAAGCCAGAATAAGCTGGGGGAGGGATGGGAGTACAATCTAGAAGGTGATGGGTGAGATCAGGTGGGTGGGTGGAGGAGGGAGACTGAAGTAAGAAGCCAGGTGGGTGGGAAAGATGAAAGGCTGGATTGGAAGGAATCTGATAGGAGAGTAGAGTGGATCATGGGAGAAAGGGAAAGAGGAGGGGTGTCGGGGGGGGTGAAAGGTGAAGAGAAGAGGTAAGAGACGAGAGTGGGAAAATGAAGAAGAGGAGAGAATATGTTACTGTAGAGGCAGGGAGTTCGGTGCTTATAGGTGCTGGCTTTGCAGTAAATCTGTGGTCTGATTCTGTAGCTGGGTCTGAAGTTGAATTCTTGCACTCAGTACGGGCAGTAAGGAAGGGCTGTTTACTGCCCTTGTTGTCAAAAGGACTTGCTATTTATTGTATATATATCCCCTTTTGCCTATCACCTGTCCAGCTCTTGGCTCCATCCCTCCCCCTCCTGTCTTTTCCTATCATTTTGGATCTCCCCCTCCCCCTCCAACTTTCAAATCCCTTACTCACTCTTCCTTCAGTTAGTCCTGACGAAGGGTCTCGGCCTGAAACGTCGACTGCACCTCTTCCTGGAGATGCTGCCTGGCCTACTGCGTTCACCAGCAACTTTGATGTGTGTTGCTTGAATTTCCAGCATCTGCAGAATTCCTGTTGTTTGCTATTTATTGGTTTTTGTTTGATCAAGAACAGGTGTAGACCTGGTGATAAATTCAAACTAAAGATAAATGTGCAATGGTGGTGTGAGTGCCCTCTGCTGATTAAACTTGTGTTGAAGCTAATTTTTTTCCTTGAGGCGTCGTGTGGTTTACGATAATGCATTTCACGAGTCCGGTTTAATATCACTGACATGGTCATGAATCTTGTTTTGTGGCAACAGTACAGTGCAACACATAAAATGCAAGTTACAACATGAAACGTAAAAAATAAATAATGTAAGAAGGGAGCAAAATAGTGAGGTAGTGTTCATGGATTCACAGATTAATCGAATGATGAGAAACTGTTAGTATAGTCTGTATGTTAGAAATACAGGGAATGCTGAAACCAGGTTGTGGATAAATGAGAGAGGGGAGAGGGAGGTCCTAATATTTCAGGGTAATTACCTTAGATTGAATCATTCACTATTTTTCTCTCTCTCCACGATTGTTCCTTAACCTGATGACTATTTCTGGCATCCTGACCATCAGTATCAGATGCAAACAAATGAATCCCGAAAGTACACTGTTTTACTGCTGCACAGTGATGGAGAAATTTACCTGAAACGTTTGTGTATTGTCATGGGATCCATTGTGTACTGTGTGTTCACTTTACAATGTTAGGATCTAAATGTTTGCGATTCTTTTTGGCTTTTCTGCCAAAGTTCAACATAAATTTATTATCAAAGTACATATATGCCCTGAGATTCATTTTTTGTGGTCTTTCACAGTAAATACAAAAAAAATCAAAATAATAATAAATGCAAAATAAATAAGCGATGAATATTGAGAACCTGAGATGAAGGGTCCTTGAAAGTGAGTCCATAGGTTGTGGGAATGTTTCACTGATGGGCAAGTGAAGTTATCCCCTCTGGTTCAAGAACCTGATGGTTGAGGGTATTAACTGTTCCTAAATCTGGTGGTCCAATCTCCTTCTCTTTCCATGGAACAAGGAATTTGTCTGTCTCCAAATTTAGCTGTCTTTCCTTGCCACAATTCTTTTTACAAAATTTCCAAATCATGTTGTTACAGGTTTCACTGAAAAACAAGTTTTACAATTGAAGATGTGTAATAAAAAAAAACTTAGTTTTTGAATACAAATTTCATTGAAAACCAAGTTTTACAGTTGAAGGTGTATAATAAAAAAACTTAGATTTTGAATAAAGTTACAAAGAATAATGTCTTGCTGGTTATGGATTTTTGTTCTTTGTGGAATCCGTGTGTTGTGCAATTAGCTTGTTTGCTTCTGATGCCACAGTGCAAAATAACTTCAGTGTGTGTAGCATCCTCCTTTTTGGATTTGAAGCGTATCCCAGAGGAATTGTACTGGTACATTACAGAAGGATCTAGATGAGTGCAGTTTTCCTGAGAAGAGTGCCTCAAGCAGTAAACACGACGATGGCTTTGGAGTACACCTATTGCCTCGTGCTCCACCTAGCTCTCCAAACTGAAAACACTATCAGACATTGGATCAGAACGAGGCCATTCAGCCCATCTGTCACGTTGTCCTTCTCAAACCCATTCTTCTGCCTTCTCCCCGTAACCTTTGACACCCTGACTAATCAAGACCCTATCAACCTCCACTTTAAAAATATCCAATGATTTGGCCTGTACAGCTGTCTGTGGCAATGAATTCCACAGATTCACCACCCTCAGGCTGAAGTAATTTCTCCTCATCTCTTTTCTAAGGCGATGTCCTTGTGTTCTGAGGCTATGCCCTCTGGTCCTAGACTCCACTGCAGGAAACATCCTCTCCATGTCCACTTTATCCAGGCCTTTCAACATTTGATAGGTTTCAATGAGATTAGGTTCCACATGCAAGGCTCATTCAGAAACTAAGGAGGCATGGGATCCAATGTGACCTTGCTTTGTGGATCCAGAATTGGCTTGACCACAGAAGGCAAAGGATGGTTGTAGATGGGTCATATTCTACGTGGAGGACAGTGACCGTTCTGGGAGCCCTCCTCTTTGTGATTTTTATGTGACCTGGATGAGGAAGTGGAAGGGTAGGTTAGTAAGTATGCTGATGACACAAGAGTTGTGGGGTGTTGTGGATAGTCTGGAGGGTTGTCACTCACAACACGCTGGAGGAACTCAGCAGGTCGGGCAGCATCCGTGGAAACGATCAGTCAACGTTTCGGGCCGGAACCGTTGACTGATCGTTTCCACGGATGCTGTCCGACCTGCTGAGTTTCTCCAGCGTGTTGTGAGTGTTGCTTTGACCCCAGCATCTGCAGAGTATTTTGTGTTCTGGAGGGCTGTCAGATGTTACAGCAGGATATCGATAGGTTGCAGAACTGGGCTGAGAAGTGTCAGATGAGAGTTCAACCCAGTTAAGTGTAAAGTTGTTCATTTTGGTAGGTCAAATTGAAGAAAAATATAGTAAGACTCTTGACAGTGTGGAGGATCAGAGAGATCTTGGGGTCCATGTCCATAGGACACTCAAAGCTACTGCACTGATTGACATTGTTGTTAAGAAAGACACATAGTGTGTTGGCATTCAACAACCGTGGGACTGAGTTCAAGAGCCGTGAGGTAATGTTGCAGCTGTACAAGACCTTGGTCAGACCAGAACCCCCACCCCTTGGAGTACTGTGTTCAGTTCTGGTCACCTCACTACAGGAAGGATGTGGATACTATAGAGAGAGTGCAGAGGAGATTTTCAAGGATGTTCCCTGGATTGGAAGGCGTACCTTATGAGAATAGGTTGAGTGAACTCAGCCTTTTCTCCTTGGGGCGACGGAGGATGAGAGGTGACCTGATCAAGGTGTATAAGATGTTGAGGGGCTTTGTTGTGTGGATAGTCAGAGGCTTTTTCCCAGGGCTGAAATGGCTAACACGAGGAGGCATAGTTTTAAGGTACTTGGAAGCAGGTACAGAGGGGATGTCAGTGGTAAGTTTTTCACACAGAGAGTGGTGGGTGTGTGGTATGCACTGCCAGCGGCGGTGGTGGAAGTGGATACAATAGGGTCTTTTAAGAGACTCTCAGATAGATACATGGAACTTGGAAATATAGAGGGCTATGTGGTGGGGAAATTCCAGGCAGTTTTTAGAGTAGGTTTCCTGTTTGGCACAGCATTGTGGGCCAAAGGGCCTGTAATGTGCTGTAGATTTCTATGTTCTATGAGATTCCACCATCTTTCTAACCTCCAACGAGCACAAGCCCAGACCTATCAAATACTCGTCATGTGGAATCATTCCGGAAATCTCCTCTGGGCGTTCTGCAATGCCAGCACATTCTGTCTTAGCAAAGTTGCCCAAAACTGTTCATAATACATAGAGTTATAGAAAAGTACAGCGCAGAAGCAGGGCCCATCTAGTCTGTGCCGAATCATTTAATCTGTCAATTCCTACACCGGGACCAGGGCTCTCCATGCCCCTTCCATCCACATATCTCTCCAAACTTCTCTTAAATGTTGAATCGAGCTCACTATATAAATAAGCATAATGATGTTTACTCTAATATATAGATATATCCATTTATATATGTCTAAACTCATCTTAAATGTTGAAGTTGAGCTCGCTTACACCACCTGTGCTGGTAGCTCGTTCCACACTCTCGCAACCCTTTGACTGAAGTTTTCTCTCATGTTTCTCTTAAACTACTCATCTTTCACCTTTAGGCCATGACCTGTAGTTGTAGTCTCACCTAACCTCTCAGTGGACAAAGCCTGCTTGCGTTAACCCTGTGTATACACCTCATCTGTACCTCCGCAAAGGATGTACTGGAGCTTTTGGAGAGCATCAAGTTGGATAAGTCTCCGGGACCAGACAAGATGTACCCCAGGCTACTGTAGCAGGCGAGGGAGGAGATCACTGAGCCTCTGGCGATGATCTTTGCATCATCAATGGGGCCGGGAGAGGTTCCAGAGGATTGGAGGGTTGCAGATGTAGTTCCTTTATTCAAGAAAGGGAGTAGAGATAGCTCAGGAAATTATAGACCAGTGAGTCTTACTTCAGTGGTTGGTAAACTGATGGAGAAGATCCTGAGAGGCAGGATTTTGAACATTTGGAGAGGCATAATATGATTAGGAATAGTCAGCACAGCTTTGTCAAAGGCAGATCGTGCCTTACGAGCCTGATTGAATTTTTTGAGGATGTGACTAAACACATTGATGAAGGTAGAGCAGTAGATGTAGTGTACATAGATTTCAGCAAGGCATATGATAAGGTACCCCATGCCAGGCTTATTGAGATAGTAAGGAGGCATGGGATCTAAGGGGACATTGCTTTGTGGATCCAGAACTGGCTTGCCCACAGAAGGCAAAGAGTGGTTGTAGATGGGTCATATTCTGCATGGAGGTTGGTGACCAGTGGTGTGCCTCAGGGATCTGTTCTGGGACCCTTACTCTTTGTGATTTTTATAAATGACCTGGATGAGGAAGTGGAGGGATGGGTTAGTAAATTTGCTGATGACACAAAGGTTGGGGGTGTTGTGGATAGTGTGGAGGGCTGTCAGAGGTTACAACGGGACATTGATAGGATTCAGAACTGGGCTGAGAAGTGGCAGATGGAGTTAAATGCAGATAAGTGTGAGGTGGTTCATTTTGGTAGGTCAAATATGATGGCAGAATATAGTATTAATGGTAAGACTCTTGGCAGTGTGGAGGATCAGAGGGATCTTGGGGTCGGAGTCCATAGCACACTCAAAGCTGCTGCACAGGTTGACTCTGGTTAAGAAGGCATACGGTGCATTGGCCTTCATCAATCATGGGATTGAGTTTAAGAGCCGAGAGGTAATGTTGCAGCTATATAGGACCCCGGTGAGTACTGTGCTCAGTTCTGGTCACCTCACAACAGGAAGGATGTGGAAACCATAGAAAGGGTGCAGAGGAGATTTACAAGGATGTTGCCTGGATTGGGGAGTATGCCTTATGAGAATAGGTTGAGTGAACTTGGCCTTTTTTCCTTGGGGCGATGGAGGATGAGAGGTGACCTGATAGAGGTGTATAAGATGATGAGAGGCATTGATCGTGTGGATAGACAGAGGCTTTTTCCCAAGGCTGAAGTGGCTAACATGAGAAGGCATAGTTTTACGGTGCTTGGAAGTAGGTACAGAGGAGATGTCAGGGGTAAGTTTTTTACGCAGAGAATGGTGAGTGCGTGGAATGGACTGCTGGCAACGGTGATGGAGGCGGATACAATAGGGTCTTTTAAGAGACTCCTGGATAGGTACATGGAGCTTACAAAAATAGAGGGCTATGGGTAACCCTCGGTAATTTGTAAAGTAAGTATATGTTTGGCACAGCATTGTGTATTGTGCTGTAGGTTTTCTATGTTTCTGTAATTTTGTATACCATTTCTACCACAACCCCTGGCAGGGTTTTGCACACACCCGCCACTCTGTGGGTAAAAACTTAACTCTGACATAACCCCATAATTCAACCTAAAGTTATTCTCCCCCTCCTCATATTAACCACCCCTCCCCTCCTCCACTCTTGTGAAATGTGAGCCTAGTCGTGAGGTCGACTTCTGCTCCTTTTTGGTTTCTATTCCACTTATGCTTGTAGTATTGTGTTCATTTCGGGTCACCTCATTATAGGAAGGATGTGGAAGCTTTAGAGAGGGTGCAGAGGAGATCTACCAGGATGCTGTCTGGACTAGAAAGCATATCTTAAGAGGAATGGTTGAACGAGCTGGGGCTTTTCTGTTTGGAGCGAAGGAAGAAGAGAGGTGACTTGAAAGAAGTGTAGAAGACAAAAGAGGTGTTGTTTGAGTGGACAGCAGAGACTTTTTTTTTTACCAGAGCGGAAATGGCTAGTACATGGGGGTCACAATTTTTAAGGCAACTGGGGGAATATATAGGGGCGATGTCAGAGGTAGGTTTTTTTTTAACACAGAGAATGGCAGGTGCATGGGACGCCCTGACAGGGTGGTGGTAGAGACAGATACATCCGGGACATTTGAGATAGGCAGATAGATGACAGAAGATGGAGGGTTATGTGGAGGGAAGGGTTGGGTTAAAAGGTTGGCACAGTATTGTGGACTGAAGACCCTGTGCTGGGCTGTAATGTTCTGAGTTATTTTACATATCTCTAAACACTGTAAGTAGCCCTCTGCGATTTCAGCCTCGTCGCCTGTTTGTATCTTGGTCTGGTTGCTGTTGACACCATTTGGTTACACATCAGAGCTTGTATGAATCACAAACAAAACCAGTACCTACTCGTTCGCCAAACCTCCAGTTTTCCTCAATATTGACCTTGTTCCAGAGTTCCTACTTGCAAACCCACCCAAGTAGTCACATCCCAGTGAACCAATTGAATTTGTCATTTATAAATGCTGCATGTCATTGTACCAATCTGCTGTCTTGTGTTAATCTGTCTGTGGAGTTTGAACTTAATTTACTTTTACTTGGCCGCTACAGTGACGCAGCAGGTAGGGCAACACTATCACAGCTCGGGCTGTTTCGGAGTTCAGTTCTGAAGCTGGGTGTAAGGGTTTGTACGTCCTTCCTGTGTGCGTGGGTTTCCTCCAGGTGCTCTAGTTTCCTCCCACAGTCCAAAGACGTACCAGTTAGTAGGTCAATTGGTCATTGTAAATTGCCCTCTGATTAGACTGGGGTTAACTGGTCATTGTAAATTGCCCTCTGATTAGACTGGGGTTAACTGGTCATTGTAACTTGCCCTCTGATTAGACTGGGGTTAACTGGTCATTGTAAATTGCCCTCTGATTAGACTGGGGTTAACTGATCATTGTAAATTGCCCTCTGATTAGACTGGGCTAGGGTTGAATCAGTGGGTTGCTGTGTAGTACAGCTTGCTGCATTGTTGAGGGTCTGTTCTGTGTTCTGTCTCTGAGAACAATTGCCTTTTGCAGTACAAGAATAATTCAACTTAATTCCAAATCTATTAGAGTGTGTACCTGGCTGTGAGTTGGGCTGTATTTTTGAGATCTGTCTAACTTTCTTTTTAAAAAATGTTAACAGTGCCATTTCCTTTCTGGAAGCAATAGTATGCATCAAGTCCGGTCAGGATCTTTTCTCCAAAACTGTGGGCCTGTATGTCATCCTCTGGCTCCTCTGCATGGTAAGAAAGATCATTGCTTATTGCTCCAATAGTCGACTGGCTGGAGATTCAGATTCAGATTTATTAATGCACGTACATCAAGGCACACAGTGAAATGCGTAATTCTTGTTAACAACCAACACAGCCCGTGGGTGCTCTGGGGGCAGCCCACAAGTATCACCACGCATTCCGGCAACGACAGAGCATTCCTTCCATGCTTGGCAGAACAACTCAGTGGCTCAGTAGTGTAGCAGTTAGCAAAACACTTTACAGTTCACAGTTCAAGGTAAATTTATTATCAAAGTGCATATACGAACCTGGGATTCATTTTCTTGCAGGCATACTCAATAGATCCAATAACCATAATAGAATCGATGAAAGACCGCAACAGCAGGATAGACAACCAGTGTGCAAGAGATAGCAGACTGTGCAAATACTAAAAGAAAAATTTGAAATAGTAATAAATAAATAAGCAATGATTATCGATGAGATGAAGAGTTCTTGAAAGTGAATCCATAGGTGTGGGAACAATTAAGTGATGGGGCAAGTGAAGTTGAGTAAAGTTCAAAGTAAAATTTATTATCAGAGTACATGCACGTCCCCACGTGCAACCCTCAGATTTTTTTTCCTGCAGGCATAGTGAGCAAATTTTATAACAGTAAAGAGGGTCAATGAAAGAGCAAGAGTGTAGAAGACAACAAATTGCAGGTGCAAATATAAGTAAGCGGCAATAAATAGTGAGAGATTGAAATAACAAGATAAGTGTAGCTATCTCCTTTTGTTTAAGAGTCTGGTGGTTGAGGGGTAGTAACTGTTCTTGAACCTGGTGGTGTGAGTCCTGAGGCTCCTGTACCTTCTACCTGATGGCAGCAGCAAGAAAAAAGCATGGCCTGGGTGGGGAGGATCTTTGATGATGGATGCTGCTTTCCTACGGCAACGTTACGTGTAGATGTGCTCAATGGTTGGGAGGGCTTAACCCATACTGGACTGGGCCGAATCCTCTAACTTTTGTAGGATTTTCCGCTCAAAGGAATTGGTGTTCCCATACTAGGCCGTAATGCAGCCGGTCAGCACACCACTCACCTATAGAAGTTTGTCAAGGTTTTTGAAGACTCGTGGAACCTCCTGAGCAAGTAGATGCGCTGTTGTACTTTCTTTGCAAGTAGTCAGTTCCATCCTGGATACTACCTCCGTGGTGTCCAAGACATCTTCAAGGAGAAGTGTTAGAAAAGTAGCTTCCATCATCAAGGACGTCCATCACCCAGGACAGCCCTCATCTCATTGTTACCATCAGGTAGGAGTTACAGAAGCCTGAAGGCACACACTCAACGATTCATCCTCGTACACAATGTCTGATGCGTAGAGGGACTGAATGATAACTGCTTTTTGGAAATGCTGGATTGATCTTGGAGTATGTTTAAAAGGTCAGCGCAATATCGTGTGCCAAAGGGCCTGCACTGTGCTGGAATGTTCTAGGTTCTGTGCTTTCTTGCCAACTGTTGGAATATAATTTTGTTATCCTCTGCCACATTCAAACTATAAGTGAATCAAAAAAAAAAAATGTGATGTTTGCTGTTTCATTAAGTTCTGTGTAAATTGGACTTGGAAAAGACTGAAGACCATTTAACTGGACTTCTTACTCATTCCAGGCTTTTATAACCTTCCTTTGCCTTGCGGGAATGGTTTGGTACGCTGAGCATACTGGGCAACGTGAGAAGGTGAGTTTGTGACTGGAAGTTCACTCCCCCACTATCGGAAACTTAGTCTGCACATCCATTCTATCTAGACCTTCCAATATTTGATAGATTTCAATGAGGTCTCCACCCCCCCCCCCCCCCCCTCTAAACTGCTTGCACATTTTGTCCGCTTTTCCACATTAGTCATTTGTCAGTCTTGGTTTACATCAATTCTGTTGTATTCTTTATTTTCCTGTAAATGTCTGGAAGGAAATGAATCTCAAGATAGTACATGGTGACATACATTCCGGGGCCACATTATTAAATGCCTTCTGTACCTAATAAAGTGACCACAGAGTGTGTGCTCATGGTTTCTGCTGCTGTCGCCCATTCACTTCAAGGTTCGATGTGTTGTGCATTCCGAGATGCTCTTCTGCACATCACTGTTGTAACCCGTGGTTATTTGAGTTACTGTCACCTTCCCGTCAGCTTGAACCAGTCTGGCCATTCTCCTCTGACCTCTTTCATTAACGAGGTGATTTCCGCCACTTACTGGATGGTTTTTTTGTGTTTTTTGCACCATTCTCTGTAAATTCCAGAGAGTGGTCCGTGCAGAAATCCCAGGAGATGGCGGTTGTCACGGTCACATACTGGTTAGCACAGCGCTGTTGGAGCTCAGTTCAGGCCTGTCAGGAGTTTGTAACGTCCTCCCCAGGCGACACATGGGTTTTCTCCAGGTGCTCCAGTTTTCCTCCCGCAGTCCAAAGATGTCCCGGGGAGGTTAATCTGTCATTGTAAATTGTCCCGTGATTGGGTTAGGGTTAAATCGGATTTGTCGGGGGTTGCTGAGGCAGCGTGGCTCATAAGGCTGGAAGGGCCTCCTGTGTGCTGTAAATAAATAAAATAAGATCAGCAGCTTCTGAGATACTCAAACCACCCTGTCTGGCGCCAACAATCATTCCACAAAGTCACTAAGATCACATCTGTTCCCCATTCTGATGTTTAGTCTGAACAACAACTGAACCTCTTGGCCATGTCAGCATGCTTTGATGAATTGAGTTGATGCCACATGATTGGCTGATTAGATATTTGCATTGTACCTAATAAAGTGGCCTCTTTGATTTAAAAAAAATTACTTTGACTTTCACTTTGATGTTTTCTGTCTTTCAGACTCTTTCCGAGTGTGAATATGAGGAGGCAGTTAACAGCACTGATACCTCCCAGCTGCCTGGTGACCCACACGCAAAAGGTTTGTGCATTGAAATAAGACCATGACACATAGGAGCAGAATTAGGCCATTCAGCCCATTGAGACTACTCCACCATTACATCATGGCTGATCCTGGATCCCACTCAACCCCATACCTGTCTTCTCGCCATATCCTTTGATGCCCTGACCAATCAGGAAACCTAAGCCTTAAATATAATACCATAAGACATAGGAGCAGAATTGGGCCATTTGGCCCATTGAATCTCCTTCGCCATCCTTTTTTCCTCTCCTCAGTTCCACTCTCCACCCTTCTCCCCATAACCTTTGATGCCATGTCCAGTCAAGAACCTATCAAGCTCTACCTTAAGTACACCCAACGACCTGGCCTCCACAGCTGCCTGTGGTAATACATTCCACAAATTCACCACCCTCTGGCTAAACAAATTGCTTCGTATCTCTGTTTTAAATGGACGCTCCTCTATCTTGAGGATGTCCCTCTTGTCCTAGGCTCCCCCACCATGGGAAACATCCTTCCCACATCTACTCTGTTTAGGCCTTTCAACATTCGAAAGGTTTCAATGAGACCCCCCCCCCCCCCCCACCCGCCCATCCTTCTAAATTCCAGCAAGTTCAGACCCAGAGCCATTGAAAGTTCCTCGTATGATGAACCTTTCACTCCCAGAATCATCCTTGTGAACCTCCCCTGAACCCTCTCCAATGCCAGCACATCTTTTCTTAGACGAGGAGACCAGAATTGTTCACAATACTCAAGGTGAGGCCTCACAGAGCCTTATAAAGCCTCAGCATCACATCCTTGCTCTTGTATTTTAGATCTCTTGAAATGAATGCTAACATGGCATTTGCCTTCCTCACCAGTGACTCAACCTGCAAGTTAACCTTTACGGTGTTCTGTACAAGGACTCCCAAGTCCCTTTGCATCTCAGATTTTTGGATTTTCTCCCTATTTAGAAAATAGTCTGTCCATTTATTTCTTCTACCAAAATGCATAACCATGCATTTTCCAACGTTGTACTTCATTTGCCACTCTCTTGCCTGTTCTCCTAATCTGTCTAAGTCCTTCTGCATCCTACCTGTTTATTCACCATTACCTGCTCCTCCACCAATCTTTGTCTCATCTGCAAACTTGGCAACAAAGCCATCTATTACATCATCTAAATCATTGATATACAGCATAAAAAGAAGTGGCCCCTGCAGAACACCACTGGCAGCCAACCAGAAAAGGATCCTTTTATTCCCACTCGCTGCCTCCTACCAATCAACCAGTACTCGAATAATGCCAGTAACTTTCCTGTAATTCCATGGGCTCTGTGGCACCTTATCAAGGGCCTTCTGAAAGTCCAAATATACAACATCCACTGCATCCCCTTTATCTATCCTACTTGTAATCTCCTCAAAAAATTCCAACAGGTTCATCAGGCAATATTTTCCCTGAAGGAACCCATGCTGACTTTGTCCTCTCTTGTGCTGTGTCACAAAGTACTCTATAACCTCATCCTTAATTGATTCCAACATCTTCACAACCACTGAGATCAGGCTAACCGTTCTATAATTTCCTTTCTGCTGCCTTCCTCCTTGCTTAAAGAGCGTAGTGATATTTTTAATTTTCCAGTACTTTGGCACGATGACATAGTGCAATGATTTTTGAAAGATCATTACTAATGCCTCCACAATCTCTACCACTACCTCTTTCAGAACCCTAGAGTGCAGTTCATCTGGTCCGGGTGACTTATGTACCCTTAGGTCTTTCAGCTTTTTGAGCACCTTCTCCCTTGTAACAGTAACTGCACCCACTTCTCTTCCCTCATACCCTTAAACATCTGGCACAAATCTGGAAAGAGGCACAAAACTTGTTGATTCACTATTGTTTTATTACATATTAATAGAACACAAAGAGTTGGAAATGTAGAGCTGAAAAAAGTCTGATAGCTAAGAACGTTCAGACTCAGAGACTAGAGGAAAAGATGGTGTACCAACATTGACCCTTTTTATACCCCATAGTTAAACATTCCATTCAAATTGATAGATAAGAGTTAACCAATCAGATAGCCCCTATTCAAATAATGCAACACCAGAGAAACTCCTGAACCTTCCAGAATGATATAAAGAACTGTAACCAATAGGGGCACTCTGAACAACTGCATATACTGACTGTGACCACTAGGGGGCACATCAAACAATTGCATATACACACTGTGACCACTTGGGGTCACACTGAACAACTGCATATACACACTGTGACCACTAGGGGACACACTGAACAACTGCATATACACACTGTGACCACTAGGAGACACACTGAACAACTGCGTATACACACTGTGACCACTAGGGGGCACATCAAACAATTGCATATACACACTGTGACCACTTGGGGTCACACTGAACAACTGCATATACACACTGTGACCACTAGGGGACACACTGAACAACTGCATATACACACTGTGACCACTAGGAGACACACTGAACAACTGCGTATACACACTGTGACCGCTAGGGGGCACACTGAACAACTGCCTATACACACTGTGACCACTAAGGGACACACTGAACAACTGCCTATACACACTGTGACCACTAGGAGACACACTGAACAACTGCGTATACACACTGTGACCGCTAGGGGACACACTGAACAACTGCGTATACACACTGTGACCGCTAAGGGACACACTGAACAACTGCCTATACACACTGTGACCACAAGGGACACACTGAACAACTGTATATACACGCAACACACATCAAAGTTGCTGGTGAACACAGCAGGCCAGGCAGCATCTCTAGGAAGAGGTACAGTCGACGTTTCAGGCCGTGACCCTTCGTCAGGACTAACTGAAGGAAGAGTGAGTAAGAGATTTGAGAGGGGGAGGGGGAGATCCAAAATGATAGGAGAAGACAGGAGGGGGAGGGATGGAGCCAAGAGCTGGACAGGTGATTGGCAAAGGGGATACAAGAGGATCATGGGACAGGAGGTCCGGGAAAAAAGACAAGGGGGGGGGGACCCAGAGGATGGGCAAGGGGTATAGTCAGAGGGACAGAAGGTGAAAAAGGAGAGTGAGAGAAAGAATGTGTGTATAAAAATAAATAACAGATGGGGTACGAGGGGGAGATGGGGCATTAGCGCAAATTAGAGAAGTCGATGTTCATGCCATCAGGTTGGAGGCTACCCAGACGGAATATAAGGTGTTCCTCCAACCTGAGTGTGGCTTCATCTTTATACTAGAGGAGGCTGTGGATAGACATGTCAGAATGGGAATGGAATGTGGAATTAAAATGTGTGGCCACTGGGAGATCCTGCTTTCTCTGGTGGACAGAGAGTAGATGTTCAGCAAAGCGGTCTCCCAGTCTGCGTCGGGTCTCGCCAATATATAAAAGGCCACATCGGGAGCACCGGACGCAGTATATCACCCCAGTTGACTCACAGGTGAAGTGTTGCCTCATCTGGAAGGACTGTCTGGGGCCCTGTATGGTGGTAAGGGAGGAAGTGTAAGGGCATGTGTAGGACTTGTTTCGCTTACAAGGATAAGTGCCAGGAGGGAGATCAGTGGGGAGGGATGGGGGGGACGAATGGACAAGGGAGTCGAGTAGGGAGCGATCCCTGCGGAAAGCGGGGGAGGGGGGGAGGGAAAGATGTACTTAGTGGTGGGATCCCGTTGGAGGTGGCGGAAGTTACGGAGAATAATATGTTGGACCCAGAGGCTGGTGGGGTGGTAGGTGAGGACCAGGGGAACCCTATTCCTAGTGGGGTGGTGGGAGGATGGAGTGAGAGCAGATGTACGTGAAATGGGAGAGATGTGTTTGAGAGCAGAGTTGATAGTGGAGGAAGGGAAGCCCCTTTCTTTAAAAAAGGAAGACATCTCCCTCGTCCTAGAATGAAAAGCCTCATCCCGAGAGCAGATGTGGCAGAGACAGAGGAATTGCGAGAAGGGGATGGCGTTTTTGCAAGAGACAGGGTGAGAAGACGAATAGTCCAGGTAGTCCAAGTCCAAGAACTGTACACACA